>NC_057807.1:78359470-78456394 GCF_018294505.1 Triticum aestivum | reverse complement strand
AGCGATCGAGATGGAGGGGGATCGAGATCGAGTGTCCATGAAATTTAAAAATATTCATGATAGTTCAAAAAGTACCCATGAAATACAATCGAGAAATGAAGGCTACGATTTAAATACAATCGATCTTAGCTAGCTATCTGTTCACAATCTTCTTGCCCTTCTTTTTCGCAAATGGAGTTCTTCTGTGGAACGGACGTCCTTTAGGTAGGGTGGTCCTGCTTCTTCTTGTGGTGTATGCTGCTACTTCATCATCGTCGTCATGTTCGATCCTCGGGTCGCCGTACTTGTCGAAGTCCTGCTCATTGGCTACTCCATCCATTCCGATGATCTTCCTTTTGCCTCTCCTCACGACAACACGACTGGGCTTTGGCGGGTCGGTAATGAAGAAGCATTGGTCCACTTGGGAAGCCAGTACCCATGGCTCATTTTTCGCGGTGACGTTTGCGCCCGTGGTCTTGGATTTGGCTTCGGGTATAACCATGGTGGTGAAATACCGATCTTCTTTTATGACGTTCTTGGCCCATCTGACACGGAACATCAGGACCTTCTCTCCAGCGTAGCTCAGCTCCCAGAACTCCTCGATCCTTCTGTAGTATCTGTCCTTGTCGTTACCGGTGTAGGATTCCATCGTTACCCCGGAGTTCTGATAACCATCGCTCTTCATGTCCTTGGCCTCGGTGTAGAATGTGTAGCCGTTGATATCGTACGCCTCATAGGTCATCAGGTTGTGCTCGGCGCCCTGTGACAAGGCGAATATGAGTTGTTCTTCCGCGGAAGAATCCTCATGTAAAGGGTACGACAGAAGCTTCTGCTTGAACCAATGCGTGAAACATGAGTTGTGCTCTTTGAGTATATCTCCGTCCGTCCTCTATTGGCCTCGGTCATTGTACGTCTTCTTAATAAAGGTTTTGTGCTCTACCACACAAGGATCGACCACGTCTATGTGTTGTAGCGCGACTAGGTTTGCTCTTTCAAAGTCGGCGAGTCGACCCTCGAAGTCGACATGCATTTCGCGGCGACCCTCACGGTGACCCCATCCAGCGAGCCTGCCGAGGTGCCTGTTGACGGGCAGACCAACAGGGTTCTCGATGCCTAGATAATTCGTGCAATAGGAGATGCACTCTTCGGTCAGAAAGCCCCTGGCTATGCTTCCCTCTGGACGTGACATGTTGCGAACGTATCCTTTGATGACACCATTCATCCTTTCGAACGGCATCATGCTGTGCAGGAACGTCGGCCCGAGTTGGATGATATCCTCCACTATATGGACCAGCAGATGCACCATAACGTCGAAGAATGCGGGCGGGAAGTACATCTCAAGCTCGCATAGTATCACCACGATCTCTTCCTGTAGCCTTCTGAGTTGCCTCACGCCAATCGACTTCCGAGAGATGACGTCGAAGAAGTTGCATAGGCCAAATAGCGTTTCACGGACGTGCGCGTCCATGATCCCACAGATTGCAACTGGAAGTATCTACGTCATCAGCACGTGACAGTCGTGAGACTTCATCCCGCTGAACTTCTGCTTCGCTGGGTCTAGGTATCTGCTTATCTTCCCCGCGTAACCGTAAGGAAGTTTTACTCCTAGGAGGCAGGTGAAAAACTGCTCGATCTCCTCCTGACTTAGAGTGAAGCATGCGGGAGGGTAGTCATTTCCGGTCTTCTTGGCCTTTTTGCCTTTGCGACGACTTTCTGTGTCCTGCTTCGCCTCATCGTCATCATCATCATCATCATCATCATATATAGCATGAAGCTCCTGCCTGATGCCCACTGATTTCAAGTCTGCCCTTGCTTTCGGCCCATCTTTGGTCCTCTCTCGCATGTTGAGCAGGGTACCAAGCAGACTCTCGCACACGTTCTTCGTGATATGCATGACATCAAGGCTGTGAGCCACACGGTGGATCTTCTAGTACGGCAAGTCCCAGAAAACAGACCTCGTTTTCCATACCTTTAGCAGTGGCTCTGGCGCATTTTGCTTCTTTCCCGGCAGTGGGCAGTCTTTCCAATTTTTCAACAGCTTGTCTATTTCCTCGCCGCTCCTCGTACACGGGCGTTTTCGGGGTTCGGTTTGACCATCGAACAGATCCTTGCGTTTCCTCCACGGGTCATCGTCGCGAAGCCACCTTCGATGTCCCATGAACACGGTTTTCGAAGACCCGGGATCTCTATCTAGCTGGCGATACGTTGTGTCATCCATGCACCTTATGCATCCAGAAAATCCGTGGACTACCTGCCCCGCAAGATATCCGTAACCGAGATAGTCGTGCACTGTCGTGAGCAGTGCGGCTCTCATAGGGAAATATTCTTTCTCTGCGGTGTCCCACGTATTGGCTGGCGTTTTCCACAGCGTGTCAATCTCCTCTTTCAGCAGCCCCAGATACAGATTGATGTCATTCCCTGGTTGTTTCGGCCCTTCAATTAGCATACTCATGTGAATGTACTTCCTCTTCATGCACAACCAGGGGGGAAGGTTGTACATCCACACGAACACAGGCCAGGTGCTATGTGTGCTTCTCTGGCTGCCAAACGGATTGACTCCATCGGTGCTCGCGCCAAGCATGATGTTCCTTGGATCGTTCCCAAATTCGGGGTATTCGAAGTTCAACGCTTGCCACTGGCTCGCATCCTTAGGGTGACTCAGCATCTTGTCTTTTTTATCTATCTCCGGATCATTTGCGTCATCTTCTCGCTTCTTCTCCTCCCTATCCGCGTGCCAACGCAGGAGCTTTGCTACCTTAGGGTCCGCGAAATACCGCTGCAGACAAGGAGTGATCGGAAAGTACCACACCACTTTTCGAGGAGCTTTCTTCCTCTTCTTGTATCGAGTGACACCGCACACCGGACATATGGTAGACTCCGCGTGCTCGTCCCGATAAATGATGCAATTGTTCATGCACACATGGTATTTCATGTGCGGTAAATCTAGAGGACACAAGACTTTCTTTGCCTCCTCCAAACTGGTCGGGCACTTGTTCCCCTTGGGAAGACGTTCGTGCCAGAATGACATGTTCTCGTCGAAGCATGCGTCAGTCATTTTGTGTTTTACCTTCATCTCCAGAGCCATGAGCGTTACTTTCAGGCGGGTATCCTCGCGCCTGCATCCTTCATACAATGGAGTAACCGCGTCTAACTCAAGTTGATCCATCTTGGCTTTCTCTCGGGCGGCAGCTCTTGCGTTGTCCGTCTGCTTGAGAAGCAGCTCTTGAATATGAGGGTCCTGCACCCAGCCCATCGATGGTCCAGCGTCGTCTGCTCCGCCGGCATCATCATCATGTCCTGCATCTTCTACATGATGACTGTGTACAGCATCACCGTCGTGATCATCTCCTGGGGATTCTTCGTCTTCTCGCCCCCCCGAGCCGCGGTGGTTGTCTTGCTGCCCTTCCTCATTTCTTGCCCGGCCCCCATGGACGACTTCGTAGTCATCTTCATCACCTTGCCACCGATAGCCATCCATGAAACCACGCAAGAGCAGGTGGTCGCGCACCTGCCCAGAATCCGGGTCCGCAATAAGGCTATTCAGCTTGCATCTTCGACACAGACATCTTATCTCCGTCTCGTTCTTTTGAAGCATCTCGGCCTTCGCGGACCTCAAAAACCTATTCACGATGCCTTCGGTCATCGTGCGGACCATGGTCGCCTGCGGGGTAGAGCAAAACGATATTTTAGAACCAAGAAAAAAATTTGGCATGACTTTCCCTAAAAATAGGACCAAAAAGAATGCTTAATGCCAAAATTCTCGCCGAAACGGAAATGAATCAACATTCCGGCAAAATATTGGCAACTATCGCATTTCAAATACCGGTACACCTCCAAACACAAACACATATGCAACACCACAAACATATGCAACACCACGAACATACATAGATCTAGCTAGGCCATAAAAAGTGCATGTGCACATTGTTGTAGGGAGAACAACATAAATATAGCTTCCCCCCTTACTTACCTAGCAAAACAAGGTTACTTAACCACTTAATTTGAATGAATCTATGGTGGAAATGAGGTGAAAAAGAGGAGGAGGCGGTGGAGAGAATGAAGTGGGGAGAAAGTGAGTGTGGGAGGAGAGGATGTCCAAAATATCTTGTTGCTGCCCACTTACTAATGGTGCACCAGCAACAAATGCGCCATTAGTAATCCAGGTTACTAATGGCGCACCCCCTGGTGGTGCGCCATTTGTACTTTTGCAAAAAAAGGAATAAAAACAATAATAAAAAAATAACATTAGTGGCGCACCTTCTGGCTGGTGCGCCATTACTAGTTACAACTAGTAATGGCGCACCACCAGTGGATGCGCCATTAGTCTGTTTGGACAGGCGCACTAGTTAAAAAAAATTGGTACTAATGGCGCACCGTGGGCAGGGTGCGCCATTAGTAGTTTCAACACTAATGGCGCATCTAGATTACCATGTCAGTTGGACGGACCTTGTTTTGTAGAATATTGTAATATGCCAAGTGCCCACACGACATGCGGATTACGCAGACTTCAATCTAATTGCCTTGTTCGACCGCGGACTCTCCTATCTTTACGCCGGTGCCTTATTTAGCTGGAGACAACTCAGCTCGTAGTGGATCATCGTCAAAGCTGATACACACTTTTGTGATGCTATTGAACACAATGGCATCATCTACGTGATTAACAAAGCAGATGGCACCACGTATTGCTGGGACGGCTCGTGTAAGTTGTTTCCGTCTCATGTTAATGATGACGCCATGACACTGTTTGAACTTTTTGTGATGATTGGCATATCCTTGTTTGAGCAGAATTTGAGTAGAACTATGGCAATGTATTAGAGACGCAGTAAATCAGCTATATTTGGAAAGAGTTAATTCATGCGATTGTGACCATGTCATTATAGCCAATTTGCACCCCTAAATAATCAAACGATTTGGAATATATGTATATTCTCCTTATTTTACAGTAATCTATATACTACTACTAAATATGAGTGTGTATCAATGGCCATGTTAGTTTCCTCATTTTCATGATGTAGAAACATGCACCGCACTGTTGGTTTCGTCTAACCATACATTAGGGAACTAAATGTGCATATGGAGAACTCTATATTTGGAAGTAGTGAAATCCTGTAATGTTTACCATGTGTGCATACCTATATTTGCCCTTCAGCAATCAATGGCTAGAATAATATCCTCAAAAAAAATTGCCCACAGAACACGAGTATATAACAATGCATGTTCTGTTAGTTACCTTGAAGAATTTGTTTGTGAGGATAGAACATGATTACATAACATGCATGACAAGGTAGTTTCCTGTGAAGAATCGATTGCGAGATAACATGAGTGTAACCATGCATGGCACTTCTATATTTTCGAACCCAGTATACATTTCCCTGTATTTTCCTCCCAGTTCCAATAGGGACATATCAATGTTTTTTCTTGCATTATCCTACTCATACTCCGAGCAATGTTGATCTTACATTAACAATGCCTGCCTTTTTTGATATGCTGCAGTGTCCCTACAGTTACTTTCCTTTGTAATCACACCACCTTTGCCAAAAATAGGGAAGCACAACTGGTTCCTCGCTCAATCATACGATGGCAAAAGACTGATGATCATTTGGACACATGAGTCGGAAAAGATATATTGCAAAAACTCCACTGTATACAAGCACCATGAAATACATGAGTATCAGGACAGTGGCTGTTACATCTATGGGCAGGATACCAGCTCGTTGGGGCCTTCGGGATTTGTGAGTTTGAGGCGGGTAAACAGCCTTGGTTCACACTCTCTGTTTCTCGAACTCAATTATCAGATTAACCAGGAGATCACCGTTGGCAAGGACCTTCATGGTAGAGAGGCTCTGTTTGCTACAGAAAATTGTGTCCACACGACGAGCCCTAGGAGTTTGGGAGAAAATTCCCCTGATTGTCAACGATACAGCCTGCAGCCAAAAGAAGGTGAGAATGACAAAGGCATCCGGATTAACTTTGATCCTTGGATGTCTCAGTTAAGACAGGCAGTGATATGGTTCAAGCCTTCAGGTTGATAGGTAGTTGGGCAGTTGCGTCGAAAGGGTGGAGTACTGGTGTCTCCGGATCACTGGTCGCTGAAGCGGGGCTTCAAATTATGATGGTGTTGGATCATCCCTCTTCGAATGACTTTGTTGTCTTTGCTGCTTGTTCTAGATGGGTAGTTCTCTCTTTTGTTATGCATATTCCTTGTCATTTGGTCATCCTTGTCTATTTTACTGTTACTATGTAATAGTTCCCTATGTGTAGAATGTCATTCTCGTCTGGATCACGAGAGTCTGAGTGCTGCAGATGGGTGCGTTTTGGTGGTGTAGCAAGACTTCTCATGAACTATCATGTCTTGCTGTTTATGTCAGTAGTAGTCACTAGTCAGTGTTTGAATGTTGTATATATTGTTGTTTTGTATTGTTTATTGTCTCGCACTACTAGTGGGATAAATGAGGGCATCACCATCCTCCAGTGTTTAGAGTATATCTCCTTTTTTCAAGATATATAATTTGAGCTCAGTGTCTTTTCGATGATGTACACATGTTTGGGCAAGTGAGGTGTCGGTGAATATGGGCCGAGTAGTAACACAATGCAAAAAAGGTCAATTATGACTCTCAGGCCGGGCTCTCAAAAGATCCTAAAAAAAGGCCGGGCACTCCAAAAAAGAAAGAATAAGGACTCTTAGGCCGACGTGTGGGCGCCACCGGTGTTTTCATGCTCTTGCGCCGAGAGCATATTGGCGCATGTTTGAAATACATGCTACCTTTTCATCCCCAATCTCCCGCCCCTCCCCCACCTCTAGAATCTCGATTCCTACCCCGGTTCCCCCAAATCCCCCTCATGTACTCCCTATACTCAAGCACACTCTCATGTCGCCAGTCAACACAGATCTCCGAGCCGGAGATCCTGAGGTCCGTCCTGCCTTCGATCGCTGCATGCTGTCGCTCAATAGTGCCATGGCAGCGCTTGACGACCAGTTTGCCGGCAAAGTGCTGATGGTAACCATCAACAGCGACCGGCCTACCCGTCTCGCCGGAAGACCTTATCAAAGCTCTTGGCATTGCGCACGGAATCCAAATAAGTGACTTACTCGTCGAAGAATGTCCGCCACCGGCTGATTTCTTCGTCAGGTTCCAGACAACTTTTGACTGCAGTCGTGTGTTCAAATCTTCCCGGCGTTTGTTCTGTGATGGCGCGCTGGTGAGCTTTGATCGGTGGCACCTAGGATGGGGCTCGGTGCCGTCTGAGCTTGAGTTTTTAACAAAGCTTACCTTCCACGGCATGCCTCGACGTGCTTGGAACAACGAGTCCATGAATGAGCTTATCAACGACCTTGGAGGTGAGCTCGTAAATATGTTTGTTCCTCTAAATAGCTGGGCTCTGACGGTTATGGCATGGATGAAGAAGCTGCCCACCATACCGAAGGTGATTGGTCTTGAGATACCGGTGCAGGAACCGGTGTTGTACTATTCATCGCCACCAAGGCTGCCGTGGACCATGTTAGGGATGTACCTGTATCGAGTGCTCGTGCATGTCGAAGAAGTGGTCAATCCATCAATTGAAGTCCTGCCGCCATCGCTGGTGACAGGGTCCGTCGACGACGTCCATTACAGGAGTCAATGTCAGACTTTCCCCGTGTTGCTCGGAATGATGGATGGCACAGGGCCTACTCCATCGCATGACAGAGGCCACTACTTCTTTGGGAGAAGAGGCAGGGCTGGCTGCCTAGATGTGCTCTACTTTGAGGTAACAACTGAATCTTGTCAGATACTAGTTAAATCCAAGCTATGGGTGTGAAGCACTAATGTGCCAGTACATTTGATTGTGACCTGTTCTAATTTTGCACCTGAACTTCTTTAAGAAAGGGATGTACGTCAACTTAATGTGCTGGAAGAGCTTATTGTGCTATTTGTCTGTTTTCTTTGCACAACATTCAAGATATTTCCCTGTCATTGATAAAGACGATGAACCGTTATATACGAGTTCGTTGGTTTCAACATAGCCCTACCCGTAGCGATCCACTGCTTCCATCCTGATTGTGCCACCTGCGTGAAATTTGTGTATGCAAGTTCAGTGTGCTATGATGTTCTATTTGATTGTGTCAACTATATAAGTTTTTACTGAGCATCAGCAATGCATATGGCTGAAAGATGTATTTACGAGCATCGACCAATGGGTCTCTCTCTCTCTCTCTCACACACACACACACGTGCATGCACACACGCACACACACACACACAAGTGGGACCCGTTGAATTATTTCTTTGATCGTGATAGCTTTTAATTAGGTTCCACTGTAATCTAACTTTTTTCTTAAGTTATTAATTGAGCTGTGTGACTTCAAAAAGTTGTGCAGAAGCCTTGTTTGGGCCGTTCCGACGTCGCTGAATGTGGGCTGAGTAGCCATGTTAGGTTGTACTATACTCCACAGGCCTTTTTTAATATCAGCAATGCAACTGGGCCGACAGTTGTACACAATATCTGGGTCAACTTGTTATTCTCCGCCCCGCTAGGCTGCAAACTTTCCTAGGAGGTATGCATTAGGCTTAACAAGAAAATAGACTTTAAGAAATAATAAATGGGATGTAATTATAATAAATGTGCAATAACTATAAAAAATGCACCAAACGCGTAATTAGTTTAAAAAATAGATTATTTTTGGAATTTGAAAATTTGAATTTCATTACTTGTTGCCCGCGCAATATTTCGTTGGATTTTAATGTAATACAACTTTATTTTGAAATTATATTTAATCTGACTAGAAATTTCGGATAAAAATATTTTAGATCCCATCAAAATGTGAGATTTTTTTTGAACTCTGTTTTGAGCGGTTGGTTGAAATTATTAATCGTTGTCCTAGCTAGAAATGGGCTGTACTTTTAACAAACTGTAAATGTGTTGTAGTAAATTCCATTAGAATTAAAAAATGGGTTGTACATTCTTACAAATTGCAAATGGGCTATATGTTCTCTGCCACACACTTGTGGGCCTTCTAAGTTGACGCGTCCCCCTAAAAAACTAAGTTGACGCGTATGCAAGGCTTTGTCAACAACACACGGTTCTAGCAGCTGTGGCCGTTGGATGTCCATCCAATGGATGTCGTGCTTCTTCTTCAACCTCAGATATTCTTGCTTCAGCCGCCCAAAAAGTGATGCCTCCCCCTGACATCTAGGGCGCACCATTTCGGAGGTTGACCTATGGGCCTACTAAGTTGACGCGTTCCAAGGGCTTTGTCAATTTAGTCAATATAAACGATTCTAGCTGCAGTGACCGTACAATGTCCATCCAACGTTTGTAGTGCTTCTTCAACCTCTGGTCTTCTTGCTCCAGCTGCCCAAAGCAGCGCCGGTCGTGCCGCGTGCTCCTGCCTCCCGTGGCCGGATGTGATGCCGCGGAGGCCTCACCGCCCCCTACTACTCCCACTGCTGGCCAGGCCATCCCTCTACTCACCCACACCCCCTGTTATTCTGCGGTGACCGCAGCCTCACACTGCAGCCGAACCAGTGAACCCTCGTACTCCTCTCCGCGCGGGCTTCCACTGCTGCGTCTTCCCCGGCTCCGTGTCGTCCCCTTCCTAGGCCTCGCCGTCGTCCACCACCCTGGTGCTCTCAGTGCAGTGTGGCCAACTTGGTCAAGGAACGACTTCCATCGGAAGAGTACTATACGTGGAGAGGCTGACAACTGGGTCCACAAATGGTGCAAGAAAGTGCCTCCTTATTACGCGCAAAATAATTATTCCTCCACCTGACAACAGGGAACCACCGGATGGGCCACCGTATTTCGTGAAAAAACGTTTCCCCCCTGACTACTGGGACCCACCAGCTACATCTTCGCATGCCAGGAAGTGCATCCATATTACAGGAAAACAAAAATGATTCGCCCCCTGACTACTGGGACCCACAAACTAGAGCTTCGCACGCAAGGAAGTGCCTGACAGTCGGGACCCACCTGGTTGAAGCGTACGTAGCATTGTCATTCTGGTCACGAAGGTGTACGTACATACTAGTCGATGTAGAGGCGCGCACGTGTCGTAGTAGAGGCACGCGCGTGTCATAGGAGAGGCGCTCACATAGCATGTACACGTACATACAGTGGCCAGGGTGCAAGAAAGGAAATACGGCCATGTACGTACATACGGGCGGGTTCTCAAACGCCTACTCGCGCATACGTACGGCCAAGGCTCGTGTACATGGCTGCGTCGGAACGGAGAAACTGCATCGTCGTCATGTTCATGGGGAGGCAACCGAATGCGTCGTGTTCATCGGGAGGCAACGGCACGCGTGGGAGCCAACCGGCTCGGACGGAACAGCCCATGGAAACGAGGCATGGCGTACCGCAGAACAGAGGAAACGGCCTTGTGTTTGACCGGCCACGGTCGAAACAGGATCCTGTTCATCGGGAGGGGTCTGGCGTACCGCAAAACGGAGGAAACGGACTTCTGTTGGACCTCCTACGGTCGAAACAAGGTCCTGTTGATCGGGAGGGGTGTGGCGTACCGCAAAACGGAGGACGCGGACTTGTGTGGGAGCGCTACGATCGAAACGGGGGGTCCTGTTCATCGGGAGGGGTGTAGCGTTCTGCAAAATGGGACTCCACGGGATACTGTTCATCTCCACCATTGACCTCCTCCGGCCTCCACGGGCTACTGTTCATCCACTGTCGACCTCCTCCAGCCTCCACTTGCGACTGTTCATCCACGGGCTCCTGTTCATCTAGCCTCACCGCACGCTCCTCCACCAGCTACTGTTGAACCAGCCCTCTCCACAGGGTCCTGTTCAACCACCCCTCCACAGGCTCCTGTTCAACCACCCCTCCACAGGCTACTGTTCAACCATCCCTCCACCGGCTACTGTTCAACCTTCCCTCCACAGGGTCTTCTTCATCCAGCCCTCCATGGGGTCCTGTTCATCCACACCCAACCGGCTCGATCGATCGGGGTCCTGTTCATCCAGCGGCAACACCATGGGGTCCTGTTCATCTAACCCCCACCGAGAACTGTTCATCCACCCCCAACAACGCTCACTGTTCATCTAGAGGCAGCATCGATCGGCTTCAGTTAGCAGCAGTAGCGAAGGAATCGCTCGGGTTCAGTAACGCATGGCTTGCAACGCAATCGCTCGGGTTCAGTACGCGAACGCCTTGCTCGGGTCCAGTTAGATCCCAACGCCTCGCACCCACGAGCGTATGTGTATGAGAGAATTGCGCATCGCTCGGCCCCCGACCACCCACCGTAACCGGGAACTCCCCGAAATTTTCCTCGCCCTCGCGTCTACCATGGTTTTTTTCCGTCATGGATGGCCCAAAGAATGTCATGCAGCTGCGTCTCCGGCCCGCCAAGGATGAAAAGCCATTTTCTGTCATGATTTTTAGTCATAGAAGTAGGAGCTCACTACATCTATGATGATACCAGGTTTTGTCACAATTATCGTCATAGAAGTGTCATAAGTATGACAGATAAAAATTTCATTCGGCCCAAAATGTCACGGATGTGTCTTTTTTTGTAGTGAGGTGGGACTGCATGTGCCTACAATTGAGCGAGAGACCATCATACTTGGCTAGATAGGCATGAGATTGTGTGTGTGTGCGTGTGAGATGGAGAGAGAAAAAGGGAGAGAGTTAGAGTTTTAGATGGGTCTATCGAGTGCGAGTGAGATATGCATGTGTATGTGTGACCCAGGTAGATGGAGAGTTTGAGAGAGAGATGGAATAGCTCCGAGACGACAGAGTGGTGCGTGAGAGAGTTACAGGCAACGATCCAAGGAATTTGTGTGTGTACAATGAGTGCACCCAAGATATCTAGCTTGGACTAGAGAATCATACATAGTGTGCGAGTGAGACCTATAGATGGAGTATATATGCATGTGAACTACAAAGACCCCCCCACCCACCCACACACACACGAAGAGAGAGAGAGAGATGGAGAGGGAGGGAGAGGGACCAACAAGGTTTGTGTGTTGGATGCGTGCGACAGAATTGAAGATTGTCGGTGAGAGAGAGAGAGAGAGAGAGAGAGAGAGCAGGAGTCCGGGAGAGGGGGAGGTCGCGTTTGATGTACCAAAGACTGATATAAACCATGTTTCGATATAAACTTGCATTCAAATATTTAAATTGGAGAACATGTTTTCTGCAATCCACACATTTACGGAGATATGCGTATATCAAACAAGTTCATTAATTTGACTTTCAACATGTTCATGGAGTACTATATTACTGTACAACATGCTACTCGATTGAGGTGTTCAATTTTGGATTTAGTTCACTATTTTTACCTGGTGAACGAGCTATTTCATTGAGTCGAGATATTTCATTTTGGGTTTGATTCCCATTTTTTAGTGGGTCAAGTATTTGTCATATAGTAAATCACTAGCAACAAGCATGTAAAAACACATTACTCCCGAGCATCATCACTCCATCTAAAAAAGAAGTGGCAAGCTAATATCTCAAAATTTGATTCGAATCGACTTGGCAAGGTAGACGTGGATGCTCGTTCTCCCAAAATTTGAATGAACCGTTAAACACCCTCTGCTTGGTGGAATTCGCCCAAGAAAATAAATGGGAGACGCAAAAGTACCAGCCTATGTGGGACACACATCAATTGGCCCATTGTACATCGAGTGTAGGTTCGTAACTTCATCCAAGCGCGCCTTCTCCTCGGCCGAAATGACATGTGCCAAATAATTCATAAACCATGGTCGGCAAAACACCCTCTCCTAGGCCGAAATAGCTCGCGCCCACAATTTCAAAACACGCTCTCCTTGCCCGAAATCGCTCGCGCCCACTATATTTAAAAACATGCCCTCCTCGCCCGAAATCGCACCCGCCAACTATTTGGGGAGAAGCAAAGTTACTCTACTATCCCCGACCCTCAGTACACAGACCCAAGCCGAGAAGCCTAAAGGCAGGGGTAGAATTGTAACCCCTCCCCCCACATTTCAGACAAATCCGTCCATAAGACATGTTTCCACTCCCCTCCCAATTCCCTCCCCATTCATACCTCGTGGGTGCCAAATCACCTTCTCACCGGAAGCTCCCTTCTCCCGAGCCACGAAACGTCAGCCCCTCCCCCATGGAGCCCCCCACCGCACCAATTTCACAGCCTCCCTCCTTCCTAATGCCGGAGACGCTGTCCATTTGCCGTCGTGCACTGGGTCGTGTGCCTCTTACTCCTACTGCTGGAGCTGCCTCGACGATGGCCGCATGAACCGTACCGAAGCTGATTCACCCACGCCGTTGTTCATGGCGCTGGAACGTCTCCAATTTCAGATCCGTCCAGAGTCTCGGTGCTGCTTTCTCGTAGCCGTCGACCGTCGCGACATCTCTGCTTCCCTACCACCGGTCGCCACCACAACCACGCCGGCCTCATCGACTCGGCAGCTGGAGCTACCTACTTCACCGTACTGCTAGATAGGTCGCACACTCATCTCAATTCACTTTATTTAGGCGTCAGTTGTCAGTTTTTTATTGTGGGCCAATCAATTCCCAATGGGAAGCAGCACCCCTCGAGGCGACGGAGCTCCTAGGCTACCGGTTGGCCGGTGTCTAACGTAAGGGTGCGGGGGCGCAAGTTCACCGCGGAAGCAGCGCTTAGATGGCTATCTTAGAGTTGCGTGGGTTGAAGGTACTGCCCCCGCTGGATCTGGATGACGGCGAGTCTTTGTGGATTGGCCCGGGGGTGGCGCAACCACGGCAGTGCGGTGGGGCGGGGAGCGGGGTGTTGGTCGGGGCCACGGATGGCGGAGGCAGGTTGCTCTGCCGTTGGTCGCCGGCTCTTTGGTGAAGATTCCGAACAGTGTTAGCCGGGAGGCACAAGACGGCCATCAAGCCATCCGGCGTAGATCGGACAGTACCAAAATAAAATAAAATCGTGTGACCACAATTTAGTCTTCAGTCGACAGACGTGTGACCACTCTCGTACCTTGTTGTTGATCTCTTAGGGTATTTCTTCAGATCAAAGAGATGTGTCATTCTTAACATTATGTGTTTTCTCCATCTTCAGCCTCACTGTCTTCCGACTCACCGCAGCTGCTCCAACAAGGGAAGCATACACCAGAAGGGAGCTATAGTCCCCACTCAACAGTTCCTTGCATCGAATGCGCATGCCCGACATGGACAACCACAAGAACTACAGGGCCATCGACAAGTCAGCACATGATGCTCACTCCTATGGATGGCGGCCAGAGAGCTTGTACCCTCATCTTAGTTGTGTGCAACATTTATGGCTTTATTATCCATCTAAGCATGGAAAACAAATTATCACATTTCACTATATATTCATGTTGATCTCTTACGGGTCTTGTTCGGGAGTTAACGTTGTTCCATAGTTCAGCTAAGAGACTTGTACTTTTGGTAACGTTGTTCCATAGTTATTGTCGGTGTCAAAACCAGCGGATCTCGGGTAGGGGTCCCGAACTGTGCGTCTAGACGGATGGTAACAGGAGACAAGGGACACGATGTTTTTACCCAGGTTCGGCCCTCTCGATGGAGGTAAAACCCTACTCCTGCTTGATTGATATTGATGATATGGGTAGTACAAGAGTAGATCTACCACGAGATCAAGGAGGCTAAACCCTAGAAGCTAGCCTATGGTATGATTGTTGTTCGTCCTACGGACTAAAACCCTCCGGTTTATATAGACACCGGAGAGGGCTAGGGTTACACAGAGTCGGTTACAATGGTAGGAGATCTACATATCCGTATTGCCAAGCTTGCCTTCCAGGCCAAGGAAAGTCCCATCTGGACACGGGATGAAGTCTTCAATCTTGTATCTTCATAATCTTGGAGTCCGGCTAATGATGATAGTTCGGCTATCCGGACACCCCCTAGTCCAGGACACCCTGAGTAGCCCCCGAACCAGGCTTCAATGACGATGAGTTTGGCGCATATATTGTCTTCGGCTTTGCAAGGCGGGTTCTCCTCCAAATTCCATGTGCTTGCCGAATAGTGTCCGGCTTCCTTGTAAATGTTGCGCTCCTTGGCTTCCACGTCCAATAATGGCCCTCTTCCACGTGTCATATGAATGCGAAAAGACAGGGTATTTTTACGTTTTACCACCTAGCTGCGCGAATAAGCTGCCTATAAGAGGGGCAAGGATCTAGATCCGAATCACACCATCCTCCTTCCGCGAGTACTCATCGAAGCGCCTCTGACAAAAATCCACTCCATCATGGACAGTCGACGTGACTCCTTCTCTCGCGCTCCCAGCCCTCAGCCAGGAGATTGGAGGAGATGTTTAGTCCCGCACAGCGAGCTAGTGATGCTCCAAGCAGAGGGATACCTTCCCCCAGCCTTCATGGTTCCGGTTCGAGCCGGACTGGCCACTTACAAGTGTGGAAAGCAGGCGGAGAGCGTCCCCAATCCCTCTAAAGGAGAGCGGGTATGCTTCGTCCCTTATCTAATAAGGGGGCTCGGATTTCCCATACATCCGTTTCTCCGGGGGCTCCTGGAGTTCTATGGGCTCCAGCTTCACCACCTTACACCTGCCTCCATCTTGCACATCGCGGGCTTTGTAGCCCTTTGCGAGCTGTTCTTGGGCATCGAGCCCCACTTTGCGTTGTGGAAGAGATTGTTCTGCCTCGTACCCCGTTCTCACGAGGGGTCGATATATCAAGTGGGCGGAGCCGAAATATGGCGCATCGCCGGGACCGGATACCTATCCGGAACCCCAAAGAAGGCGTTCGAAGACTAGCCTTCGGATTGGTTTTATATGGAAGACGCCCCACTGCCGGACCCAGTTCGGATCGGCCTCCCAGAGTTCAGCAACGCTCCTCTGAAGAAACGCCTGAGTTGGCGCCCGCGGAGCCCTCAACGGGAGAATGATAGGGGCGTCCAATATCTGATGGGCCGGATAAGATTACTGGCTCATTCCGGATTGACCATGATTGGAGTCATGGCCACGTGCATCATGCGAGGGGTGCAGCCGCTCCAATATAGGGGCCACCACATGTGGGATTTCAACGGGGAGGATGATGCCACTCGTCATGGCCGCAAGGGGCCGGGATCGGTTGCCGATCTGGTGAAGATCCTGTCCGCCTTGTACAAGGGGGAGAAAGAGGACTTCCTTCGTGCGAGTCCATTGAATGGATTCTCCATGAATAACCCTCGGAGCTAGGTAAGCGGACGTTTATCTATCCGATCCATATTTCCAAAGTCAAGTGTCTTACTTTGTGATTTCGACGCAGGAACTGCGCCGGGACGTGGAGGGCATACACAAACCGACTCCACAACCCGAGGATCTGGGACGATCCCTCAATCCAGCCTCCGAAGAGTATCCGGACATAGAGGTGGAGCTGATCGATGGGGTGTTCCACCAACTTAGCATGGACAATGCTTTGGTCGCCATCACAGCTGACTACCCCGGTTTATCTCCGGGTTCCCAGGTAACTGTGACCGGAGTCCTGACATCGTTACTTCTTGCATGCTTATTTCTGACCACCGTATACCAACGGTGCCTCGCAGGAGGCGCCTTTAAGGCGGGAAGCCGAACCCGTGGGGGCTGACCAACAAGGGTCAGTTCGGCCCAGCAGGCGGAAGAGGAGTGCAACGCCAATCGAAACGTCGCCGCAACGGTATGGCACACCACCACATTTAAGGGAAAGATTCTTGGGAGGTATACTAACGATCATGATTTTTCTAGGAGAAAGAGCGCTCGCCGGACTGTGCTCGGAGAGGTTGCCAATCAAGCCTCCGCCAGCCAGGCTCCAACGCCTGGTCCAGAGGGGGAGGCGCACACAAGGCGTGAGCCAGATGCTCCTCCAACGGAGGATGCCGACAGGTTGTCCGCCACCAGGTCCGAGGTGGAGAGTGCCATGAATCACAGGCGCCGCAGGACAGTTCTTCGTGATGCGTGTTTCTCCCCGGAGGCGTTGCATGCCTTTAATGCGGGACACGCGCACCTCCGTGCCGCTCGAGCTGGTTTAACCAGAGCCACGGAGCAGTATGTGAAAGACATACGAGTGAGGAATTTTAATAGTTATATATGCCAGTAGCCCTCGAGACTTAAAATAGTTAGAATAACTGATTTAAGGATCATTTGTTATGCAGGATCTTACGGAGAAGAATACCCACCTGTCCCAGGAGCTTCAAGAGTGCAAGGCCCAACTTGAGGCCGCGCTAGCCGCCGCAGGGGGAGACACAGAGACCCCCTCTAGTAATACATACTTCGAAAAGATAAGTAGTTTATGAAATGCGACGTGTGTATAAGTCTGACAATAATATTGCAGATGGTGCCGGACTAGATCCGGACAAGCAACATCTACTGCGCCAGCTGAGGGCCGGCGAGAAGGTGCTTATGAGGGTGCAGCAGGAGAGGAACAAACTCCAAGATGCCAACACCCAGCTGGGCGAAGAACTAAAAGATGTTCGGGCCCAGCTCTCTGACTCCGTAAAGGAGAATCGGCGGCTTCGTCGCGGCATTTACAGTAAGTGCTTGAGCAAAATCTTTTGAAAAGAAGAGTTCGGCGAGGAAGTCGATTGACAGAAATGTGTCTGTAGGTGTGCTCATAGGTCGTCCTACGGAGGAAATGCCCGGTTCCACGGGTGACCTACTGCCCGAACTGCTGCAACTGCACGAACGTGTTCGGCAGGCGATGAGCTGCGTCGTCCAGGCCTTACGGCCATCCGTCTGTGGAAGATATCGGCCTGCCGTCAAGGCCCCAGGGAGGCCTGGGCCATGGTGAAGACGCGGTATACGAAGGCTGATCCAAACCACATGGCCGAGGTCGGACCTGTGGGGCCCGATGGGAAGGAGATCCCTGTGAGCTTAATGTATGGCCAAGTAGAGTTGGCCGCGAAGTATTCCCAGTGGGACTGTAAACTAGACAGCCTGTTAGATGGGATTGAAGAGGAGTACAATCAGTCCATTTGATGATGTAATTTTAAAATGACATGTAAAATGCCTTCTAGCCAGATTGTAGATCGTTTGTCTTTGCGGACTTTTTCTCTTCAATCTCGGGACCCAACGGTCCGGAGTGTGTCCGAATACCCTCACGGTTATATAAAAATCGGGGCATGCATGGAGACCAAGCGTAGGGGTCATTAGTGCTTTATCAGACAAGTGCCCAACTAGTTATGTTATATTACATGGTTAGTAAGAAACATCTTCCAGGGAGAATAGATCCATTAGGGGTTCCTTTCCCTGGGAGGCATGCCCTAAAGTGCATGTCCGGACTGCGAAAAGAGCAAAAAAGCATCTGGGGGCAGATAAATAAATAAGTAAGAAATCATCTTTCAAGTCACCGACCGAATATTCCCTTAAGAACGCTAGCTTTCGGCTTCACCCAGTCTGAGGTACACATCCGGCTGACCCGGCAGTAACAATCGCAGAGGTGCTCCCTTTACCTCCTAGCCGAACAATCGGGAACGTAGGGGTAAGCACAGGAGCCAGGCAACCCAGCTTGGCCAAAACTTAAGTCATATCGATGCATATAATGGTGAATAAAAGGTACATGCGGAAGTGTGACACATGTGTTGGGCATGAAGCCCGTATAAATAAGCTTCTGTTAAAGAAGCCCCCAGGTATAATGAGTGCGAGTAGCACATCAAGTGTGTGCGAACAATGCGCAGATCAACCCTCAAAGGCTTTACAAAAAGGGAGGAAAAGGGAGAGAAACAAAATACAGCTGAAGTATAAAATGTGGACGGAGGAAGGAGACGAACTCTGAGTCCGGTGCTAGGCGTAGAATCTTCGGAGGCGGGCTGCGTTCCATGGGTTCGGCTCGAGTCGGTTGTCCGATGCGTTTCGTAGACGGTATGTTCCGCCGGTCAGGACTTGGTCGATGATGAAGGGACCTTCCCATTTGGGCTTGAGTTTGTCCTTTTTCTTGTCCCGCAGGTGTAGAACTAGTTCGCCAACATTGTAAGTTTTGGCCCGTACTTCTCTGCTTTGATATCTTCGAGCCTGCTGCTGATAGAATGCGGAACGAGCTTTTTCCACGTCACTATCCTCTTCTAAGGCGTCCAAGCTATCCTGCCGATCCAACTCGGCCTCTCTTTCCTCGTACATGCGTACGCGAGGTGAGTCATGAATTATATCGCAGGGCAAAACTGCTTCTGTGCCGTATACCATAAAAAATGGTGTGAATCCGGTAGTGCAGTTTGGCGTGGTCCGCAGCCCCCAGAGTACGGAGTCGAGCTCCTCCACCCAGTGCGTGTTAGATTCCGTGAGGGACCGCACTAACCTGGGTTTGATGCCGCTCATCATTAGTCCATTTGCTCATTCGACTTGACCATTAGTTTGAGGGTGATAGGCTGAAGCGTAGTCGAGCTTGATGCCCATATTTTTGCACCAGAGTTTAACCTCGTCGGCCATGAAGTTCGTGCTGTTATCGGTGATGATGCTGTGGGGGACGCCATAATGGTGTACTACCCCAGATATGAAGTCTATCACGGGTCCGGATTCGACCGTTTTAACTGGCTTGGCCTCTATCCATTTGGTGAATTGTCCACCATGACCAATAGGTATTTTTGCTTGTGGGTTCCCCCTTTAAGGGGTCCAACCATGTCAAGCCCCCATCCGCGAATGGCCAGGTGATGGGTATAGTTTTGAGGGCGGTGGGTGGCATGTGGCTTTGATTAGCAAAGAGCTGGCAACCGACGCACCGTTGGACTAAGTCCTGAGCATTTGCCCGGGCCATCGGCCAATAAAATCATGTACGGAAGGCCTTGCCTACTAGGGCCCGGGCTGCAATGTGGTGCCCATTGAGTCCGGCGTGAATTTCAGCCAGAAGATTTCGCCCTTCCTCTTCGGAGATACACCTTTGAAGGACTCCGGTTGTGCTTTTCTTATAAAGCTCTCCCTCATGGACCTTGTAGGCTTTAGATCACCATACTATGCAGCGGGCCTCGTTTTGGTCTTCGGGAAGTTCCTGCCTAATTAAGTAGGATAGGAATGGTTCCGTCCACGGGGCAATGACTGCCATTATTTCGTGGGCTGAAGGTGTTATTTCATTGGCTGAGCCGCCGATTGTGTCTGAATGTTCAGTGTTGGGCGGTGCGGTTGGATCCGGATTGTTGTTTCCGGACTCCTCTACCCATAATACGGACGGCTTAAAAAGCCGCTCCAGGAAGATGTTTGGAGGGACGGCGTCACGCTTTGCGCCGATGCGTGCCAACATGTCGGCCGCCTGGTTATTATCCCGGGTTACATGGTGGAATTCGAGGCCTTCGAACCGTGCTGACATTTTTTAAGACGCCGTTACGGTAGGCTGCCATTTTCGGATCCTTGGCGTCAAAGTCTCCATTTACTTGGGATATTGCGAGGTTAATCCCCGCGGACCTCTAGGCGTTGAATACCCATGGAGATTTCCATCCAGAGACCATGTAGAAGGGCCTTGTATTCGGCTGCATTGTTGGAGTCCGTGTACATTATCTGAAGTACATATTGGACTGTGTCTCCGGTCGGGGACGTCAAGACGAAGCCAGTCCGTGTACTCTTTAGGGAGTTCGGCTTCGGTCCATTCAGCGATGAAGTCGGCCAAAACTGTCGACTTTATAGCTCGCCGTGGTTTGTAGGTTATGTAGAATGGTAAGAGCTCAATGGCCCATTTTGCAATCCTGCCCGTCGCGTCGCGGTTGTTTATAATGTCGTTGAGAGGTACTTCGGAGGCCACTGTTATCGAACACTCTTGAAAGTAGTGTCGTAGCTTCCGGGATGCCACGAACACCGCGTATGCTATCTTTTGATAGTGTGGATACCGGGACTTGCATGGAGTTAAGACAGTGGATACGTAGTACACTGGTTTTTGAAGAGGGAATTTGTGTCCTTCTATTTCTCGTTCGACGATGAGCACTGCGCTCACAACTTGATGTGTTGCCGCGATATATTGTAACATTGGTTCGCCCAAGTTGGGCGCAGCCAGGACCGGATTTGTTGCCAATATGGCCTTTATCTCTTCGAGTCCGGCCGTGGCAGCATCCGTCCATTCGAAGTGTTCGGTGCGCCGGAGGTGGCGATAAAGGGGCAATGCCTTTTCTCCCAAGCGGGAGATGAAGCGGCTTAGAGCCGCCACGCATCAAGTCAATTTTTGTATTTGTTTGAGGTCTTTTGGGGTTTCCAACTGTGACAGAGCTCGGATCTTGGCTGGGTTTGCTTCAATTCCTCTACCGGATACAATGAAGCCCAAGAGCTTTCCGGCTGGTACGCCGAAAACGCATTTTTCTGGGTTGAGCTTAATGTTGTATGCTTGGAGGTTGTCGAATGTGAGCCTCAAATCGTCTACTAGAGTTTCGACGTGTTTGGTCTTGACGACCACATCGTCTATGTATGCCTCCAATGTTTTGCTGATCTGGGTTGCCAGACATGTCTGAATCATGCGCTGATATGTTGCACCGGCGTTTTTGAGCCCGAAGGGCATTGTTTTGAAGCAGAATGGTCTGTATGGAGTAATGAATGCCGTTGCGGCTTGGTCTGTCTCCGCCATCTTGATTTGATGGTATCCGGAGTATGCGTCGAGGAAGCACAATGAATCATGCCCTGCGGTAGCATCGATGATTTGATCGATGCGGGGAAGGGGAAAGGATCCTTTGGACAAGCCTTGTTAAGGTCTTTAAAATCGACACACAGGCGCCAGGATTTGTCCTTTTTTGGTCCCATTACCAGGTTCGCTAGCCAGTCCAGATGTTTTATGTCTCTGATGAATCCGGCTTCTAATAGTTTGGCTAGCTCCTCTCCCATTGCCTGTCTTTTGGGTTCGGAAAATCGCCAAAGAGCCTGCTTGACTGGCTTGAATCCTTTTAGGATGATTAGGCTGTGTTCTGCCGACCTGCGTGGGATTCCTGGCATATCTGAAGGGTGCCAGGCAAAGATGTCCCAATTTTCCTGAAGGAATTCTCGTAGTGCGGCGTCTACATCAGGGTTTAATTGTGCCCCAATGGAGGCCGTCTTTGTGGGGTTTGTTGGATGGACTTGGAATTTGACTATCTCATCCGCTGGTTTAAAAGAGGTGGACTTGGATCTCTTATCGAGTATCACATCGTCCCTGTTCACCGTGGAGCGCAGCACAGTGAGTTCCTCTGCTGCTAGGGCTTCGGATAATGCCTCTAGGGCTAGTGCGGCTGTCTTGTTTTCAGCACGGAGTGCTATGTCCGGATCACTGACAAGAGTTATGATTCCGTTGGGCTCGGGCATTTTAAGCTTCATGTACCCGTAATGGAGTATAGTTTGAAAAATTGTGAATGCCGCTCGCCCTAATAAAGCGTGATATCCGCTGCTGAACGGGGCCACTTGGAACGTGACCTCCTCGGACCTGTAATTGTTCGGCGAGCCGAACACCACATCTAGTGTAATTTTTCCTGTGCAGCGTGCTTCCCGACTAGGGATTATTCCTCTAAAGGTTGCGCTGCTTCGCTCAATGCGGCTCCAGTCCATTTCCATTTTTCGAAGGGTTTCCTCGTAGATGAGGTTTAATCCGCTGCCGCCATCCATTAGTACCTTGGTAAGACAAAAGCTGTCCACTATTGGACTGAGGACCAAATTGGCTGGTGCTCGGGCTATTCGGAATTTAGGTCCGTCGCTGGCATTGAATGTGATAGCCGTGTCGCTCCATGGGTTTGTTGTGCTCGAGGTTGCGGATTTTTCGTTTCCGCATAGTATTTGATGCGAAAGTCTTGAAGACTATTAATGCCATACTGGTACTGTTGGGCTGGTTCTCCGGGGCTAGAAGCTCTTCGCCACTTTTGGCCACCTGCCGTAGTATCCAACATGCTCGAACGCTATGTGTTGGAGTGGCGCCCTCTGTACTACGAATTTTACAGGGTCCGCTGAGCCATCCTTCCAGTACGGTTCCGTGCCCTTTAGGGGGTTTTTTGCTTTTTGGTTTTTGTCCCAGGTGCCTGAGCATGATGCACCCTTTTATTTCGGACTAGGGTTGTGTTCGGAGCCGGATTGTCCCAAAACTTAGTTTCGGTTTTCCAGGCACTCTCCATCGCACAGTACTTTCGTACTATGGATGCCAGGTCGGCGAAGCGTGTAATTTCGCGACAACTTATGGCGTTCATGATTCCCTTGTCCGTGCAATTGTTGCAGAAAATTGAGATTGCGCTTTCCTCACGGCAGTCCTTTATCCTATCCATAACCAGGAGGAATCTTGCCCAGTAATGATGTACTGTTTCAGCGGGCTCTTGCCGAATTTGAGATAGATCGCTTGTGTTTGGGTGGGCGGGTGGAATTAAATTTGGAACTCCGCCCAATCTGAGGCTCAAGGGCCGAAAAGTTTCTGAATTTGGAAGCTTGGATTGCTGGATGTTATCCAACGAATCTAGTCCGTTGCCTGACTTTAGGTTCAGTACTTGATTGGCATCCGTCCCTCTGCAGGAATCTGGCATGGAGGGCTCAGGAATCCGGACATAACTGGTCTTTAATATAGAAGAAGAGTCACCGCGCTGTTCCTCTCCCACATCAATGTGGTGGGTAGCTTGGGGAGAGTTAATCTCTCTCAGATCGGTTTCAAGCCCAATCTGATCGTAGTCTGTAGCGACTCCCAGGGCGGCGATGCGATCCAAGAGCTCGTTTACGGAGGAGAGCTCCATCGGATCTAGCTGCTCGGCAAATTCCGAGTTGACGTGAAGATCACTTTTGATGACCCGAGAGGTCATTGTCGGAGCGGCGGCCGAACAGGTGGTCATAAGAAAACCACCTAGCCGAATAGTTTGGCCGGTGGCCAAAGCTCGCTTGGCAATGGTACCGTCTTTGAAGACGGGAAGAGGCATCCTTCCTGATTACGACGGCACAGAGGAACTCTCAATGAAAGCACCAATGTCGGTGTCAAAACCGGCGGATCTCGGGTAGGGGGTCCCGAACTGTGCGTCTAGGCGGATGGTAACCGGAGACAAGGGACACGATGTTTTTACCCAGGTTTGGGCCCCCTCGATGGAGGTAAAACCCTACTCCTTCTTGATTGATATTGATGATATGGGTAGTACAAGAGTAGATCTACCACGAGATCAAGGAGGCTAAACCCTAGAAGCTAGCCTATGGTATGATTGTTGTTCGTCCTACGGACTAAAACCCTCCGGTTTATATAGACACCGGAGAGGGCTAGGGTTACACAGAGTCGGTTACAATGGTAGGAGATCTACATATCCGTATTGCCAAGCTTGCCTTCCACGCCAAGGAAAGTCCCATCCGGACACGGGACGAAGTCTTCAATCTTGTATCTTCATAATCTTGGAGTCCGGCCAATGATGATAGTTCGGCTATCCGGACACCCCCTAGTCCAGGACTCCCTCAGTTATCATCCATCAGCCAATGCTATCCCACAGGCTGGTGATTATCGTATTATTCCACTTCTAGTATTACCTATGTTGTTCTTTAATACTTTTGTGTGTCATCTAGTTAATCTTGAGTACAAACGATACATATTCTGTAGCTTTCATCTGTGTTCTCCATTTAGTTTTTGTGACCTATTGCTGCTAGTTAACCCCAGTCCTATTATTTATGTCATCTCCTATAGGCACTTATTACATAAATCTAACTAGTAGTTGTCTTCCATGCATGTCATATATAATTCCACACACTGATATATCCACAAGAACCTCAGGAAGCAATGTAAAGGCCAATAAACATGATGTCAATGATACCCAATATGATGGAACATGTAAAGGCAGTTCTTCAGAAGACTTGCAGAAACATGATGAATCCTCTTCACCCCACAAGGTCCTTGCTCTAACTTGGCTCGTGATATGGGTACAACGTGCATATAATGTCATGGAGTGTATCTACTCTGTTGCAATGCCATGTGCTTAGCATGCTGATCATGCATGTAAATATGTTATGCCTTCCTGTTTTTCAGTACCTATTGCACTCATGATAACATGTTTTCAAATTCAAGTACTGTCATTCTACTCCATCACAATGCCATCTGCTTAATTTGGACATCATGCTTCTGAATATCTTATGCATTGTTATTCATCAATATGTACTTCATCTGTCTATCATACCATGCTGTTCTAGTGGTCTGTTGCAATGCCATCTTAGTTTCCCAATCAAACACGTGTATGCTGCCTTAGTTTTTTCTATACGTATTCAGCTAGCATACAGTTTTACATTCAACTAGTGTTTTTTTTACTGTGTTGTCCTGTCATATCCCTAGCTCTTACACAATACTCCCTTCGTCCGTACTACATGTTGCCGAAATGGATAAAAAAATGACGTATCTAGAATTGAAATACACCTGGACCCATCCATTTTTCCGGATGGAGGGAATATACGTGAGTTTGTCATGCGTTTCTATTCTGCAGTACCTATTCCATCTCTCCTGTAGCATGTTTTATAATTGAAGCACCATTCTTCTATACAAGGCATTCAAGGGAAAGACGACTATGTTAGAGTCTGAAGGGTTACAAACAAGGTCTTTACAAAAGATCCAAATGCCAGGACATAGTAAACCAACTCCAGTTTATATAGATACTGCTCCAGCACAGAGAAACCCAGCTCCTACTGATAATAAGCAGATTCCAGTGGCTAAAGAACTAGTCCACTCTAGTCCAGAAAAAATATGTCAACTCCATTCTAAGAAGCGTGTGCGTATCCTCGCATCATGAAATTTTATAGCATGCTGATCATATTTTCTACATGTTTCTTACCCATCTCTCTTCTAGAAAATAAGCTTAACAGACAGAAGAATTTCTGCACTGGTATTGTCTGTGAGGAAAGATTCTTGCAGGAATTCTTTGTGCTCCAATGCAGATGTAAGTACCTGTTGTATATCACTATATTTTTACATCAGCATGTATTTTGTTAATCGGCATGAATCTAACCTTTATCTGATCTAAATTTAGTTGTAGCAAATTGTACGATTAAAGGCCACAATGTTGATTCTTGTAAGGAAAACTGTCTGGTAGTTTTGCATCCTGAGCTGAATGAGTGTACTATCTCATATCAGTGGGTTTGAATACTTTGGTTCAGCAGTGGGTTTTTAGTGTTCTTTTACTATTTGTCATGTTGTATCCCTTGCTCTTACATCATACTCCCTCCGTTTGGATTACATGTCGCAGAAATGGATAAAACTGGATGTATCTAGAACTGAAGTACGCCTAGACCCATCCATTTATTTCTGGATGGAGGGAATACATGTCAATATCTCATCCCTTTCTTTTCTTCAGTACCTATTCCATCTCTGCTGTAGCATGTTTTATAATTGAAGCACCATTCTTCTATATAAGGCATGCAAGGGGAAGATGGCTATGTTAGAATCTGAAGGGTTACAAACCAGGTCTTTGCAAAAGATCCAAACGCCAAGAGATAATAACCAACTCCATTTTTCATAGATACTGCTCCAACATAGAGAAACCCAACTCCCACGGATAATAAGTAGATTTCAGTGGCCAAAGAACTAGTCCGCTCCAGTCTAGCAAAAGAATGTCAACTCCATTCTAAGAAGCTTGTGCCTATCCTTGCATCATGAAATTTTATAGCATTCTGATCATATTTTCTACATGTTTCTTACCCATCTCTCTTTTAGAAAATAAGGTTAAACGATAGAAGACTTCCTCCATTGGGATTGTATTCGAGGAAAATATCTTGTAGGAATTCTCTGTGCTCCAATGCTGATGTAAGTACCTGTTTATATCACTATATTTTTACATCAGCATGTATTTGGTTAAGCAGCGTGAATTCAGCCTTTATCTGATCTAAAATTATTTGTAGCAAAATGTTAAAGGCGCCAATTTTGATTTTTTGTAAGGAAAACTATCTCATATCATGCACATTACTGAATTGTAGTGCTGCTTTGGTTGCCCATTCATTCATTGTGTCAATGTTGCTTTCGTATTATCTTACCTGGCTGATGATAGCTGTGCCATATTGTGTTAATTTGGTGTAGGCTAGTTTCCAAAACGTTTGTTGTGTCAATGTTGCTTTCCTTGTGTTAATTTGGTGCAGGCTGCTGAAGATAAGAAGTCAAAGTTTGAGAACAGCAAGGCAATCCCATTGTTTCTTTCCAATAAATCTAGGCCAGGTAATATGGCAATAACTCATGATTAATCTTTTTGGTTCCCCTCCTAATTTGTGTTATGATGCAGTGGTCGAGACACTCTCCACTATCAATAATACAAGCCTGCCAAAATCCCCATCTGAATATGTTCTGTTTCCTTTGTCTCGAATGCAACAGAAAAAATGTATGTTTGTGAACCAATTAATGGCTGAAGCAATGATGGAAATTGTGGAGGAATTAGAGGTGCCGATTCGGGCGCAACAACAACTGATCAATGTTTTTAGAGGCAGTGTAGCAAAGCAACAAGAACTTGCCCACATGCTTATGGGCGTTATCCGTGCTGAGGTTGCAGATTATGACGTTGTAGATCGTTAGGTTCTGTTCATTTATTTGCACTGGCATCAAACTTTGATTCCCCAGTGGATGTAATTTCCTGTAATATATGCTGGATGTGCAATGTTTTTCCCTGCATGCGGTACCTTTGCTTGATCGGTTTTGGTCCTATGCATAATTGCTCATCGTAATGGGCTCAAATTATCTAATTTGGCCTAAAGACATGTACGAACTTTAGTGGGCCCATTAAGTTAACGCATGGGCCATTACCAGGCCGAAAGTTAATGGTCGGCCCTCTTACCTCCCGGGTCGTTAACAGGCCGACGTCGAGGCGGGCAACAGGTGGGCCTATTTGATTTCACGGGACATTAACATGCCGTTACTAAGGTTGGGCTACATATGGCCCAACTATACTGTGGGCCTTTAGTAGGCCGAAAGAGACAGCGGGCTGGTACTGGACCATGAAGAGCATGGGCCGCTAAGAGGCCAAAAATCAGGTTGTATTGTAAATGGTCCAACTGTGTTGTGGGCCTTTAGCAGGCTGAAAGAGAAATCGGGCTAGTATTGGACCATGAAGGGCATGGGCCGTTAAAATGCCAAAACTTAGGTCTGACTACAAATGGCCCAACTCATTTATGGGTTGTCAACAGGCTGAAAGACACACAGGGCCGGGAATTGGCCCGACACTTAAATGGGTCGCTAAAAGGCCAAAACTCAGGTCCGACTAGAAATGGCCCAACTGATTTATGGGTCGTCAATAGGCTGAAAGAAACACCAGGACGAAAAATTAGCCCAACGCTTAAATGGGTCGCTAAAAGGCCGAAAGATGTACATCCTGAAAATTGGCCCATCCCTTGAATGGGGCGTTAACAGGCCAAAATCACATCGGGCCGATATTGAGCCCAAATATATATCGGGTTATTAACGGGCTCGAACTGACAATGGGCTGCAATGGTGTCAAATCTTTAACAGGCCATTGATGGGCCGAATTGGCACATCTCGTATGGGTCGTGGGCTTAAATGGACCTGACACATGTAGGCCACATATGGGCCTGCCTGCTAATTTTACCGGGCCGACCTTTTTCACTAGAATGGGCCACTGTTGGGCCGTGCCACGTGTTGACCTATCATAGGCGCCTTGTGTCCAATGAGTGGATGACATCTGTCCCAACGGAAAGGCAACACGTGTTTCTTCCGCCCAATGATGATTTTACACGTGGAAAATCCCCATTGGTCCGGGCTGTTAACGGGTTATCGGATCCAAAATCGGACCCGATAGCTTAACGGCGTTCCGTTATAGTGGATGCCACGTGTCGGTCACCCTTGACGAACACTTCCGTCATGATAATTTTGGTAATTTCATGGAACACTTCTACGATAGCACAGGTATGACTATCTTGATTCTGTCATAAAATCATCATGGATGTACATGCATGACAGAAAATGTGACCTACTGTGACAAACACATATCATCACGGAAGTGTATTTTTTTGTATTGTTAAGCCATCTTTGGTGTGGCAGGGTGAGGGCGGTGAAGGCAATGCAAACCTGGTCACAACCCCAACCACCAAACACAATGCGGTCGGCGTTGGAGGTTTGGATATCGAGATAACACCCTCCACTCATGAGATCATGGCGGTTATCGCTCCTTGGACCGAACCTTACCTGGCGTACCTTAGGCAAGAGCTCCCCGATGATCAAAATGAGGTGCGATGCATAGTTCAGCACTCCAAGGCCTTCAAAGTACATGAAGGCGAACTATATAAAAGAAGTACTACCGGAGTCCTACAAAGGTGTATCTCAGAAGAGGAGGGAAGGCAGCTCTTGGCAGAAATACATGCCGGTCTTGGCGGTCATCATGCAATAGCCCGTGCCCTTGTAAGCAAAGCGTTCTGGACAGGCTTTTTCTAGCCTACGGCTCGAGCTGACGCCCAAGACCTCGTTTAACATTGCGTGGGTTGTCAACTTTTCGCCAATCAGAGCCACATGCCTCCCACTTCACTAAGAACAATCCCCATTACTTGGCCCTTTGCGGTCTGGGGGCTTGACATGGTCGGACCCCTTAAAGGGGGAAGCTACAAATAGAAATTTGCTGGTTATGGTGGATAAATTAACTAAACGGATAGAGGCCAAACCAGTAAAAACAGCTGAGCCTGGACCACTGATTGACTTTATATCCGGCGTAGTCCACCATTATGGTGTCCCACACAGTATCATCACTGATAATGGTTCTAACTTCATAGCTGATGAGGTGAAAACTTGGTGCGCTAAGTTGGGCATTAAACTCGACTACGCATCTGTATAGCACCCTCAAACAACTGACCAAGTTGAACAGGCCAACGGTCTGATCATGAGTGGTACCAAGCCCAGATTAGTGCACTCTGTACGAGAATCAGATAAGCAGTGGGTTGAGGAACTCGATTCCGTATTTTGGGGACTCCGGACCACGCCCAATTGAACGACCGGATACACATCTTTCTTTATGGTGTATGGTGCAGAAGCCATACTACCTTGTGATATTATTCATGACTCAGCTAGAGTGCACATGTATTAAGAGAAAGAAGCTGAACTAGATCGGCAAGACGACCTAGATGGACTTGAAGAGGAGCGCGATGTTTCAAAGACCCGTTCGGCATTCTATCAACAGCAGGCCAGGCGTTAACAAAGGAGAGAAGTGCGGGCTAAAACATATAACATCGGAGAACTTGTTCTACGCCTCCCGGAGAAGAAAAAGGATAAGCTCAAACCCAAATGTGAGGGCCCCTTCATAATTGATGAAGTCCTTACTGGAGCAGCCTATCGCCTTCAAAACGCTGAGGATAATCGCCTTGAGTCGAACCCATGGAACTCCGCTCGGCTCCGAAGATTTTACGCATAATTCGGCCTCCTTTGGTCTCAGTGTACACTAGGTTTTTTCTATTTTCTCCCCCCTTTTACCTTTTTTTTACCATTTTCTCCTTAAAATTGTATGTCCGGATAAACCGCATTGTGGGGAGTACGCATCCTTAAAAGTATACACCCCACCATACATGGGGGCTTCTTTTAAATGAAGCATCTTATTGCAAATCTTACAAAATTCTTTTGTCCATACTATCTGTTGCTTTTTCCATTTTATGCACCTCTGTGACTTAAGTTTTTGCCAAGCTGGGTTGCCTCACTCCTGTGCTTATACCCTACATTCCCGATTGTTCGGCTATGGTGTAAAGGGAGCACCTCTGTGATTGTTACAACCAGGTTATCCGGCTCTGTACCTCAGACGGGTGAAGCCGAAGGCTAGCGTTATTAAGGGAATAATTGTTCGGTACATATTCAACATGATGTTTCCGAAAAACACATAAAACTGGCTATCTGTACTTCAGATACAAGCCCAGCCAAAGAAAAGGAACCCTTAATGGAACCATTTTTCTTGGAAGATGTTTCTTATGTTAAATAGTAATATAACATAACTCCGTCGAACACATTTTGTCTGTTTGAGCAATATGGATTGATTGCCTGGTTTCCGAAAATACTAAATGTTTCTTAGTCAAAAATAGTATATGGAAACACTCCAACCTTTTGGTTCGGAGGTAGAAGCCGAAGGTCTGTGATGACAAAATTTTCATACAATTCGGTAGGAGATAAGTTCGGTCATAAGGTGCATGGGTACATCGAATCAAACGCTCACTCTCTTTCTACGCCATCTAGTAGACTATCTAATTTACAATCCCGTTGCAAAAACTTCGCCGCTGTCCTTACTTGGTCGTATTCCAGGCTTATGGGAATTTTCTTGGTCCCGCGGTCCAACTTTGGCCATATGGTTCGGGTCAAGACCAGTATAGCTTGTCTTCACCATGGCCCATGCCTCTCGAGCACCTTCGCGGCATGCGGATGTATTCCACAGCACGAACCGATGCCGGGCACCCTTGAATAGATTAGCCAACCCTCCATACTTCTTGGAGGGACGTCGGAAGGCCATAAGGTTTGGCCATATTCTTCATAGCTTTCCGAGCATGCTCGTGCAGCTTTGCCAGCTCCTTCAGAATGTCGCTCTGCAGAACAGGCATTTCCTCCTCGGGGCGGCCGGTCAACATACCTGTATAAATCGAACTATCATATTCCGCATATATGACCCTATCAATAATCCAGAGAGTTTACAAGACATACCGAATATGCCGCCCTTCAGCTTCTGGTTTTCTTGCTGTGCCTCGAGGAGTTGAGCCTTCAAGCTCTTTATCTCTTCGGCATGTTTCTTCACTTCTTCCTCCAGTTTCTGATCATTCCCATAATACATTGGGGCACTCTTTATTTCTTCAAGCTCGGAGATAACAACGCTTAGCTGCATCAGTCTTGTCTCAAGCTCCAGGGGCAATGCACTGTTCCTCCCCTTGAGAACCTGTGGTCATCAAACGATCCTTAAATCGGTTTTGTCCACCCGCTTTAAGTATCGGGGGCTACTGCTATCTATCCACTAAGTTCACAAAAGTTTCTTACCTGCATATCCTTTGAGAACAGGCGAGCGACCCCGGTGAGTCCGTCCCGGACAACTCGAATGTATGCACCTACAGTGCTTAAAGCGCTAAACTCCGGCTCCGTTAAAGCAGGGGCGCGCAAGGCCTCTTTCAAGTGATGATGATTCATTGCACTCTCGACTTCGGAGTTAGTAACGAACATTTCAACCGTCTCTTCATACGGCGGATGAGATTGTGCCGCATTTGCATGCGCCCCCATCCCGGCTGTCGGTGTTCTGGAAACGGGGGTCTCCAGACTTGCCTGCCCATGGCCTGTGGCGTGGCTCAGGGGTGGCCCAGCACAACCCGTCTTCATCAACCCAAGTTCAAGACCCTCGCGAGGGGCCAAGCCTCGTGGGCGGACGACACAAGGCCTCCTCAGGGGCGGCCTCACCAGGCAGGCTCGCGAGGAGGCGGAGGGATAATGGAAAGGGGCACCTTGCGAGGTGCTCATGACGCAAGCCATGACGATCAAGACCAGGCGGGCGCCAGCCTGCGTAGTGTCCACGTTTCCTCTTTGGTGCAAAGGGGGCAAGCACAGGCGCAGAGTACCAAGGTGTCAAGCAAAGGTTTCCATATTGGTGCAACAAGACCAAGACAAGTAGGACGGCAGGACAGAGGTCACCGTGGAGCCAAAGACGGCGTCATCACTAGAGCCTTTGGCAGTCGAAGACCACCTTTAGTCAGGATAGCCTGTACTAGCTGTCCCCTTTCAAAATGGCCGTTGTTGGCTCCCTTCCCGCTCAATATTTGGGAAGAGGACTTGGGCCTCTATATATATATATATATATATATATATATATGGCTAGCCACTATAGTAGGAGGCACCGAGATCTCACCCAGAGCCAACGGAGACGGAGCAATTCCTCTCCAAGCATACCACCACAAGAACACCTCTCCTCGCGAGGCTGTTCTTCCCATGTAGTGTTCATCATCAGCCCAAGAGGCAATCCACCACACCACACACTGGATTAGGGTATTACACCAGAACGGTGGCCCGAACCAGTATAAACCTCATGTCTCTTGTGTTGTTCATCGTGCTAGCTTAGATTCACGGCGAGGTTTCGGGGCGTGTATCGGTAGGAAGAAGATCTTCGTGCACACCCCAGAGTTCGAACCTTAAGGGTTTTGCCGGAACCTGATATCCGACATTTGGCGCACCAGGTAGGGGTGCGCTAAAATCCTCTTTCCGCCGATCTGCGTTCCGTTGCTTCGTCGCATCCATGTCCGGCGACCCAACGACCAACGCCAACCGCTGGGCGGCATGGCCTGCCCATGCCATGCCGCGTGCCCAAGGTGACCTCAACCCCGTGCCTCAAGCAGCACGCGCTCTGCAGTACGCTGCGGGGCGCAGGTGACATGGTCAAGCGCCACCTGCCCTCACTCTGCGGTAGGTACGATCAGCAACAAGGGCCTCAAACTACGCTGCAGCCACGGCGCCGCACACCTAGCGGGAACAAGCGAACATGAGGGCCGCGCTCATAGTGGCTTGGGAGCTGCTGTGGTGCAGGTTGCAGGAGAGCGGCAGAGACGTGCTGTTGGAGCGCGTTGCTGAACTCCTGGATGCCGCAGCTTCGGGGGAGCCTCCCTTCTGCGTCCAGCGTCCACCCGAGGCCCCGAGCGGATCATGCGGAAGGCCAATCCACGCCCGCGCTCCCTCAGGCCTGCCCCAAGGCTTCATCAACATTAACTCAACCATCAGCGTCGGGCGTGAAGCTGCACCAGCACCATCCCAGGTGAGCGAGGGCATACGCATCGGCGCCAATGGCCCGGGCGGGCGGCCGCCCTATCACCCCCAAGACGGCGCTTCGAGCCAAGCCGCACGGAACTGGGGCACTACGGCGAAGTCTTCGGGGCGGCGACCTTGGAGGCTTACGTACCCCACATGGTGGATCGGGAATACGCACTGGAAGACGATCATGACTCGTTTCTCGGGCCTGGCTGGGAGGAAGAGATGCCAGAAGCCGAGCCTTTTCAGGAGCCTCAAGGAAGCCTCACCAACCGTGCTGGTAGCAGCAGCTATTGAGTATGCAAATTCCTCAGGAGCAAGCTTATGCTAACCATGGGTCGCAAGAAGTTCAGGTCATTACAGCAGAAGGCTGCCCCAGCTTGGCAGCCTCCCTTCCGCCAGGAGGGGCGCACTGGGGGCTGCAGAAGAGGGGCCGGGAGCCAGGCCCCTCCCCGCGGCGCACGGAGCAAGGTGTTTATCGGAGGTAGGCCCTCTTCAAGGGAGGTGCTGCAAAGCCTTCACCCGGCAGAGGAACCGTGGTCGTTGGGGGAACCGCTGGCGTCCCCTTTATCCCATTGGCGTCGTCCTTGGTTTCCGATCGCCGTCAATAGCGGTTGAGGGTGGCGCAAGGCGGGGCCCTCGTCTGGCGATATGAAGCAAGGCCCGTACCTGTGAAGAAGGCCCAGTGCCTGTGAAGCTCGCCACCCATGACACTCTCACGTAATAATGAGTTGGGGCGGCACACGCCTCGGAGTCTCTGGAGAGCCGCCCTCGGGCCTCGGGGGCTCCCTCCCATGCCGAGTGGCAGCACTTAGCTCCACATTGGTGAGAAGACGTCGAAGACTAGACTAGGTGCGGGACGCAGCCTTTTGCTTTTTGCCTCCTTTTCTGTGGTCGAGCTTCCTTGCTTCGGATTTAAGTTGAAATTGGATTTGTGTTTGCATATGCGGGGAGGGGTGTCTTGTCTCGTTCGTGTGTTCTCTTGCGTTATGGTTTCTGCCCTAGTCCAGATTTCGCACTAGCTGCCTCTCCCTCGCGGGCGGGACTGGGCCATGTGCACGCGCGCATGCCGTCTCGCGGCTAGCACTCGCTCTCGCGAGGCTCCCACCACATGGTTAGCGGATCCCCCATAGGACCCTCGGAGGATCACGGCCCCGCAAGCCTACTCAAGGCTTGTCCGAGCTAAAGTTAAAACACAACAACTAACTCATCACGGGGCCCGTAACGTCATGCACGCGCACATTCAGCGTCACCCCTAAAGGCATGTGGACAACAATCTTTTTACATGAGAGGATTCCCCTCCCAAAATGCTATTACAACCTTCAGGGCCGCGCCCGAGGTTATTTTGTGTAGGATAAAATAGCAGGGAGACACAGGATCAGTCAGACATATCGCTCACTGTGTCCTCTTGGTCGCCTCCAGAGGCATCGCTGGCGCTGCTGTCGCCGTCACTGGCATCACCATCACCGTCATTGGTGCCATCTTCACCACCATTCACCACGTCACATTCATCCGCGGCGACTATCACCCCGTCATCATCAGAAGCGAAGGCCCTAACAAGTGCATCCATGTTGTCCTCTACCCACCACGCCAGGTCACCTTGAATGGCCCCTGGCAATGGGGCAATGACAGCGTCGAAGTCGAAGTGGGGGTCCCTGTCCTGAAGATGGCTAAAGACGCGAGAGAATGTGCGACCGAGCAAGCTGCGCCCCCTCTCCTCGATAAGTTGGCGAGCTCTTTCGGAGCGATTCTCTAGACGCGTCACCACGTCAGTGAAGAACTGGAGATGGCCGGCATAGTTGGTCATGTGAGGGTGCAGAGCGTTCGCATCGCAGATATTTCCTAGGGCCGTGTTGGCCCTATCCGTGAGTTCTTGGAGCATGGGGCCATGCATGTGCTCCAGCGTCTGCCGCTGGAGAATTTCTTCTCTATTCTGCCATGCAACAGATTCGGCGTCGTCGACCTGCAGTTGAAGAAGCAGCTCGGCGCGGGTGGAGGCCAACTCAGTCTGCGCCTAGACCAGGGCAGCTGTGGTGGCCTCCGCGCGTTGCCCCATTTCAGTCAGCTTGGACCTGAGAGCGGCAGTTCTGCCCTTAGCCTTCACTTCAATCAGCTCCAGCCTCTGGTTATACATGCACTCAAGATCTGTGCGGGCTTACGTCACGCGGCAGTCAACCTCCTCCTGGATTCGAGCCTCGCGCGCGCCAAACTCATCTTCCGCCTGGGTAACCTGGCGCTCCCTCATCTCCAACCGCTCAAGGTCAAGATTGTGCTCGGCGGGCTCCAGCGTCAGCACTTTCTCGCGCCTCCGAAGCTCTTCCTCCTCGACAAGCGTCCCTTCAGCGATGCAAGGGCTGTCTAACGCAGATCCACCTGCTGCTCCAGGGAAGCGCTCCAGGCTTGGAGCTCACACGCGCGCTTTTCCGCGACCTCGCGCCGTGGTCTGCTTCTCGAGCCTCCTCAATAGCTCGAGAGCAGGCCTTTCGTGAGGCTGCAACGGATGCTTCGGCCTTCGCGTTGTCAAGCTCCCGCTAATGACGCGCAAGGTTGGCTGCCACCTTCAGCTTGCGCTGCTCCTCAACCAGCCGCAGGCCTTCAGCTACAAGACACGCGTCCACGTCCGCGAGTTCTCCACCAAGCTGGCCCATCCCGCACTCGCCTGAGCAGGTCGTCGATGTCGTCCTCCGCCGCCGGTGTTGGCAGTGGGCCCTGAGGCGGTACACCCCCTGTCGGCAGGGGGCTGGGGGCTGGCGCCCCCACGATCATCGGACGGGCTCCGCAAGGGACCCTGGCCGGCGTAGAGGCATCCCCAGAAGAAGAGCCAAGGAACGATTTCAACCATTCGCCGTCCAAGATCAGAGGAGGAGCCCTGGGCAGGCTGGTCACACCCCAGGAGAGGCCGCGAAGGAAAGGCGGCAAGGGCACAGGCTCAAGGCACCCTCCGGACCGACTTACTTCTCCGGCCGAAATCGCGTCAGGGGCAGCACGCGAGTTTGTGATGCTCAAGGCCAGCGAGGAAGGTGAGGGCGGAGGAAGTTGCTTCTTGGCATACTTCGCAGGCTTGGCGGGAGAGATCCTGAAGGGCCATAGTCAGGAAAGGGAGCAGCGGTTGAGGAATTACAAGAATGAGGTACTTACTCATCTATGGCGAAGTACTTCCTATGCTTCAATGGTCGGAAGAGGCGCCCAACGCCACTCGAAGACTTCTTCCTCTTGCGGAGGGCGTCGAAGTCCACGCAGAACCGACCCAGGCGCTCAATGTGAGGGCCCGTGCACGAAGCGGATGAAGAAGCACTCAGGCAGCCAACCTCAAGGGCACCAAGCTGGGAGGAGCGACAAGGCACCACTTCCTGGTGACCTGCCGAGGCCTCGAGGGCTTCGGCCTCGGGAGTCGTGGGTTGCGTCCACCCATCGACAACTGCCTCAGGGCAGGCTTCACAAGCTCCGGAGGATGACGCCTCGGGAGCCCCGTGTGATGTCGGCACCACGACACCAGAGCCTCCAGCTTCAAGCGATGCTTGCCTCCTTGCACCTGCTCCTCTGACAAGATCGGTGTTGGCGACGGGGAAGGGAGCCACGGCAATGGGATTCTCACGAGGCCCCACAAGGCCAGCCGGGTGCAACCCCCATTCGTCGAAGTGACGCATCTGCCTCGCGAACTCGGCCCCGCCCGAGCAGAGATACAGGAGGCTTCCCTCGTGCCGGATATCGCCCGGCGAGGGGTCGCCATTCAAGACCTCGAGCACCTTCTTGAGCGTTTCGGGTGCCAGCTCCGTCTCCCGGAGCCTCATGCGGTCCTGGTACCCGGTCAGGGGCCACATCGGTCGGGAGTGGCGCTGGAGAGGAGCAATGCGACACTGGAGGAACTCCTTCACCAGCCCGGGCGCAGTCACGCCGAGCTCTCTCAACCTCTCCAGTCGGCGCCAAACGAAGGAGAGCCAGGGGCTCACGAGCCTCTCGTGGCCCTAGCCCGGATTGGGGATAGTAGGCAATGTCGAATGCAAGAGCAAGGGGCTGGGCGCTCCGACATCCACATACAGCCACCACGTCCGGAACCCGCTCGTGGAACGTGGAAGGCCAAAATAAATCCCCAAAGCGGCCGTCTCTACCACGGCCTGGAAGCTCACGCACCCCAAGCACTACAAGGGGTCGGTCAGGCGCAAGGAGAAGAAGTGGTGCAAGAGGGCAATGGAAGGAGCAATGCCCACCATGGCTTCACAAACAAAGGCGAAGACAGCAAGAAGGGTAACAGACTGAGGATCAAGATGCATCATATGGATCTGATAGTGGGAAAGCACCGCATTGAAAAAGGCGGAGAAAGGAGGAACCAGGCCAGCCCACAGGGCATCGACGAAGAATCGAACCTCCATGATGATCCTGTCGACGGAGGCATGGGATGCAGGCCAAGCCGTCGTCTTTCCGCACTCGTTGAAGCTGGAGGCGAGTGCGGAGCGGACCTTGTCCAAGGCTTCCAGATTGAGCACCAGCGACCGGCTGACAGCGGGATCGATTGCCAGAGGCGAGCTAGACGAGGGCGCGGGCTTCTTCCCTTTCTCTTTGTTAGTTGGCGCCATGGCGATGGAGGGGGCAGAGCTCAAGTCAGATTGGAAGCGGAAACAGAGGTTCAAGGAAGAAAGGGTAACAGGAAGCACACGGGCAGCGAAGAGGAAATAACTGTGTAAAGCTTCATGGCCCTTTGGCTTCGCTGCTAAGCCAAGTCCGAGCGCGCCTTGGGCCCGAGGGCTACTGTCGGTGTTATGGGAACGGGGGTCCCCAGATTTGCCTACCTGCGGCTTGCGGCGTGGCTCAGCAGTGGCCCAGTACGGCCCGTCTTCATCAACCCAAGTTTAAGACCCTCGCGAGGGGCCAAGCCTCATGGGGCAGACGACACAAGGCCTCCTTAGGGGCGGCCTCACCAGGCAGGCTCGCGAGGAGGCGGAGAGATCAAGGCAAGGGGTACCTCGCGAGGTGCTCGTGACGCAAGCCATGACGATCAAGACCAGGCGGGCGCCAGCCTGCATAGTGTCCTCATTTCCTCTTTGGTGCAAAGGGGGCAAGCGCAGGCGCGGAGTACCGAGGCGTCAAGCAAAGGTTTCCATATTGGTGCAACGAGACTAAGACCAGTAGGACAGTAGGACGGAGGTCATCGTGGAGCCCAAGACGGCGTCATCACCAGAGCCTTTGCCAGTCGAAGTCCACCTTTAGTCAGGATAGCCTGTACTAGCTATCCCCTTTCAAAATGGCTATTGTTTGCTCCCTTCCCGCTCAATATTTGGGAAGAGGACCAGGGCCTCTATATATATAGGGCTAGCCACCACAGTAGGAGGCACCGAGATCTCATCCAGAGCCAACGAAGACGGAGCAATTCCTCTCCAAGTGTACCACCACAAGAACACCTCTCCTCAGGAGGTTGTTCTTCCCCTATACTGTTCATCATCAGCCCAAGAGGCAATCCACCACACCACACACTGGATTAGGGTATTACACCACAATAGTGGCCCGAACTAGCATAAACCTTGTGTCTCTTGTGTTGTTGATCGTGCTAGCCTAGATTCACGACGAGGTTTCAGGGCGTGTACCGGTAGGGAGAAGATCTTCGTGCGCACCCCAGAGTTCGAACCTTAATGGTTTTGCCGGAACCCGATATCCGACACCAGCCGGTACCTCCGGCTCAGCTGGTTGTGATATTGCTTATGGTTCGCCATATACCCCAACTACGATGATAGAAGGAGGATGGGAAATGACAATTCGGCTTCACATCCGAATATGACATAAGAGGAATATACCTTTTGGGTGATGGAGCAGGTTCAGCGGTGCTACCGACTTCCTTTCGCTTTGTGCAAGCCTTCCGCGAAGGGTCTGACCTTCTCTTGGTCACTCATCCCTGAGTACGGCTCACTGAGCACTGATCTTATGAAACATGGTCCAATGCGGAGGATAAAATGATGAGCAAAAGTATCCCTCTTCCCTGAGAATACAATTTCCAAATACTTACCTTCACGAAGGGGTAGAGGTCGGGGTAGTCCGCCATAATGGCCACTTCCAAGCCGTCAAGGCTCGCCTGGTAGTGGACCTCATCTTTGAACTCTACAAATATGTCCGGATATGATCCTCATGGAATCCGGGGTCTTCATTGCGATCATGATCCTCTGGCTAGGGGGCGGGGTAGTTAATGTTCTTGAAAATTTGCCTCCATGACTATTCAAAAAATAAATAGCCAGGGTATCCGGTTAATGCATCTCTATGGATAAAAAAGCATTGAGCGGTTAGAAAACTTAACCATTCAATAGGAGTGTACATGGAAGAGGCTTCTCGGAAATTTACATGAAGGAAGTCTTCTTCTTCTCCTTTATAGAGGTCGGCCAGAGCTACCGCCAATGTGGCTTGGCCATCCGGACCCTTTCGCCTGTAGCGGGATGCGCCGTCCTCCCCGTTGTTTGGAGTGGATGCATATCTGTATCATAATAGCCATAACTTCCACTATGGAGAGTCCGGAATAGGTCAATATCTTGATCTTGTTTACCAAGCTCATCACCTCCGCACTGTCTTCTTGGGCGGAGGATTTGGGACGCCAGTTGTATAGCTTCTTCAAGGGTGTAGCGACCAGACCTCAAACAGTCTGATCTCTGTGCTCAGTGTCATCCCTGGATCAGTAATGCTGACACCACACAGTACTTGGAGGATTTATAGCAGAGTATCAATCACACACTTATTACATCGAATGTCTCAAGAGAGAACTTATTGAAATAAATATGGCTTAAGGCCAACTAAAAAGATAACAGCGGAAGGCTTGGAAGATAAGAGAGTCCATCAACTCCAACGGCATCACTGAGTATAGAACCATGACCTAAAGACATCTTACTCGTCGTCTGAAAAGTCTGCAACATGAAACATCGCAGCCCGAAAACGAGTCAGCACATGGAATATGCTGGCAATGTAACACAGAGAGAATAACAATGGAATAAACTATACTACATGCATATTTGGCCGGTGGAAAAGCTCGATGGTTACAGTTTTTGCATAAAGCCAATTTTTCCCTACTGCAAAGGAATAAAGTTATTTAACTATCATGGTGGTTGTTAAACATTGAGAATGGTTGACAGCATTCTCAATCCCAATTAAAAAGTACTCATTAAACCCAACAATATTAAATTCGAAGTAACATGATGAGATTCACATGATATCCAGGTACTAGATACTCAAGATGTTCATAACCGGGGACACGGCTAACCATGATTAGTTTATACACTCTGCAGAGGTTTGCGCACTTTTCCCCACATGACTCGATCGCCTCCGCTTGGTTTCTCGCACTACATGGTGTTTGAGAAACGGATGACCGAGACATAGTCTTTCAGAAGCACTTGCACCTTACATAAGGGGTAGACTAAACCAACCTACATCCCCTACATCTGCTAGTCCACCCCGTAAGAGTTCGCACAACTTAGTCAACTATGCTAGATCCCATAATAGCATGTGGCTGCACACGAAAGTTTCTAGTTTGAATAATCTCATGATCCCTTTGAGCCTGGGTGGCGGTCCGAAGAAATACAGGCAAGTCCTGATGGAAACCAGGTGCCTCAATCCACCCAGATGTGTATTCAAGTAGCCACCTTAAATAAACCATTTATTAACAATCTCACATCTGTCACGGAAATTCACTCACCCAATCCACGTCTACTGGCATAGCATGGCAATATAAGCAAACATAGAAGTAACTCCCAAAGGTTTGATAATAAAACAGGTAACAGGTACTACCTCACCTACTTCCCATCCCACAGTTTAATTAGATCCTAATCAGGCAATGTTTGAAAATAGATCTAATGCATAAAAACTGGGTAGTAGAAACGTATGATCAAGTGTTACTTGCCTTGCTGATGATCCGCGAGACCTAGAGACTCGAAGTAACAGGCGGCGCACTACGGGTATTCTATCGCAGACAAACAAACAAGCATACAATAAGTGCTCATCTAATGCACAGGTAAAGCTCGAGTAAAAGATCTAACCAGAATGTTCTACTTAAGAACTCCGGTTTGCAAAAATAAACAAATCAAACAAAGCAACGAAAGCCAAATGGCGAAAGAAAACAACTTCGTTTTACTAATCTGGATCTAAGTCAAATTTTACAGAAGCAAAAACTTGTTTAAGTAGATTATTCGGAAAGAGGGTTTCGAGACGAAACTCCAGGCGCTTGAATCGCCTGATTCCAATAAACGAAAGAAAAGTTATACTAAAACGAAAATCGGATCAGGAATCGCGATCAGAAAAATCGCGGATTAAATCCGAGAAAAAGAAAAACGACGAACGGGTCAACGAACGAACGTTCGTTAACTAAACTAATCTGACGAACATGTTCGTTAAAACGAACGAACGAGCGAACGCTCGCTAATTAAACTAAACCGAAAATAAAACCGATCTAACAAAAAAACCGAAACTAAAAAAACCGAAAATGAACCGATGGAAAACCGCTCGGTTTTCTAAAAAAACGGCACGGAAAACGAGGCGGCGGCGAACCTCGGCGAGCGTGCGGGCGGCGGGGTTGGCGGGGTCCGGCAGCGGCATCGGCGGCGGCGGCGGCTGGGCCTGGGGGGCGCCGGGCGGTGCTGTATATAGTGCCCCCTCGGGCGGAGTCCCGCTCGGGCACGGCCCGTAGGTCGGTTGCGTTTTTTTAAATAATTCCGTGCAGAAGAAAAATAAAAATAAATATTAACTGACTCCAAAAATCCCGAAATAAATTCTCCCCAGCTTCTAAAATCAAGCCGGACAAGATGAACATTTATTTGGGGCCCAAATGCAATTTTGAAAAACGCGCATTTTTCCTAAATTCCGATAAAAGGCGAAAAACTCCAAAATAAATCTTATTTGATTTTTTTATTAAATCTTCATTATTTCTTTATTTTGGGAAAGTCATTTTATTCCCTCTCTGAAATTTTGGTAGTAGAAATAATTGTAGATAAAATAAATAAAACCAAACGATCCTATTTTCAAAATTTGAGGAGAAACCCAAATATGAAAATAACGAAATCCCCAACTCTCTTCGTGGGTCCTTGAGTTGCATAGAATTTCTAGGATCAAGCCAACAATGCAACAAAATATGATATGCAATGATGATCTATGTATAACATTCCAAATTGAAAATTTGGGATGTTACAAAGGGGGCGCTGTAAAATTTTGGCAGTCCGCACCGAATAGGGTTCGTAAGGGGTACATCATCAATATAGAACGATTCTAAAGACCATTCGACAGATCCTTTCCTTGGAGTCCCGATGAGATAGCCGGATCCGACTATACGCCATACTTCGGGCCCGCCCACTTCAAAAATAGACCCGCTGCCCTGATGGCGGCGGACGAGGCAGAAGAACTTTTTCCATAGTTCAAAGTGAGCCTTGCAAGCCAAGAACAATTCGCAAAGAGCGACAAAACCGGAGATATGTAAAGTAGAACCCGCACTACTAGAGAAAACCTTACTAATGGCGCTGGTTTTTTACATAGCACTAGCGTGGGCACCCTCGCTACTGCTAGGGCGCTACAGTTATTACTTAACAGTAGCGTGTTTCTAAACAAGCGCTGCAGCTAAGATACTTAGTAGTAGCGCCTCTTTCTCTACGAACGCTACTACTATCATCACGTAGTAGAAGCGCCCTATTTTCTCCCCACGCTATAACTAGGTAAATAGAAAAAAAAGTCAGATGCAATATTGATGGAAATCAAGAGAAGTCTAGTGCAAATAAACTAAGTTCACGGAACCATCTCACAAGCATTAACGACAATACCACATTTAATATAACCACACAATCTCACAAACTAATATAACGACAATGCATGGATAGATCATAGTTGATAAGTCTACTAGGTAGTCATAATAGCATATATATGGTTCAGCAGCCACACACATGTATATGTAGTTCTAGATGATATCGATGACGACCATCATCCTCAAGCCTGGGTGGTGGGTGTTCCTGATAGTAATTAGGATTGCCTGTCCAACATGAAGATTCTTGCCGATGAGAAAGCTCTTCTACCAAACCGAGTTGAAGTGTGTGCGACCGTCCGTGTCCACGCCGTATGCACAAGTGGTGACGGAGCCCCTCGTGGTAAGGCGTATTCCAGCAAAGCCTTCTTCATCAGGCTTGATACCACAACTCTCAGATAGGCTATTTGGGAATTTTTGAATAAGAAAAACTTATCAATTAATAAGTAGCCTCACACATTCTACACTATCAAAAGACGGTACTACATTTCTGCTAAGCACGAATTTTACTAATAAGTATATATGGATTCTACACTATTAACAGTTCTTTGGATTCTACACGAAGCATATATATCGTCGGATTCACTAAGCATATAGATCATCAGATTCACTAAGCATATAAGATTCACTAAGCATATATATCATCGAACTCTACACTAAGTATAACAATAAAGCATATATATCATCGGATTCACTAAGCATATAAGATTCACTAAGCATATATATCATCGGACTCTACACTAAGTATAACGACAAAGCATATATATCATCGGATTCACTAAGCATATAGATCATCGGATTTACTAAGCATATAAGATTCACTAAGCATATATATCATCGGACACTACACTAAGTATAACAATAAAGCATATATTTCATCAGACTCTACACTAAGTATAACAATAAAGCATATAAGATTCACTAAGCATATATATCATCGGACTCTACACTAAGTATAACAATAAAGCATATCATCAAATTACTATAGTAAATGCAACATACCATGATATGCCGATCAACCATGGAACTTGTCAGGTGGGTCACAAATGGCACCCCGACGAAGTCAGCACGTGGCGGAATGATGTCCCATAGGTTGCACACCTCCTCCTCGCTCGACCACATTCTTGGAGCTACGATGGCTGCACCAAGTGGGTTGTCATCATCCTCATCATCCTCATCATCCTCATCATCTTCAGCATCTTCTGCTTTCTTGACATAAATCACGGCCAACTTCGGTCTTTCTGCTCTGAAGGAGAAGCTGTTCAACTCATCAGCGATGATACACATGTGGGCGATGAAACGGACCCATCCATCTCCTCCCACCTGCGTCATATTTCGTCCTTTCTCGACCTCTATAGTGTAGGGGCCCCTAGGAGCCTCAAAGGTTACAGAGTCTCAGGTCATCTTGTTGAATTCTGACCTCACATTGCATGGGACGATCTGTGTACAAAGATAAAAACGATATATACACGATGCATTAATGCCAATAACACTAAAAACAAAATAGTGGTTACTAGTGACATATAACTTATTACCGCCGCATGAAGAAAACTAGACTTGAAGTAGATGCCGAACAGCGTGCCAGTTGCAAGGCTGCTGGCGTACCTTGACTTGCACCGTCGACATGGTGGTGGTGGTGGTGGCGCAATTTCCATAAACCAATATGATTAAAGGATTAATGATCCAAAAAGTAAACATAAAGTTTTCAATACACATCAGGTTTGAATAATATACACATCAGGTTCACATCATAGAGAGTACACATCAGGTTCACATGGCAAGCAAAATAACAACTAAATTGTAGTTCAGTTCAAACAATAACCTAATAGAGATCATTGTAACCCAAACAGAGCCTAATAATAAGATAAATGGAATATTGCCATTATTGTGCAAACATACAAGCCAAAGTACTTCAATCGAGAGAGAGAACCCATCTCTAAACCCTAGAACACTAGGCACCGCAGCCGCCGCCACTAAACACAAGCCAAGGCAGGATGAGAGAGAGAACCCCTCTCTAAACCCTAGAACACTAGGCACTGCCACCCCCGCCAGTGCTCCAGGGACAGCAGCCAAGGAAGAAGAAACCAAGCATCCGCCCTTCTGCTACCCTTAATCCCCCTCGCTCAAGTCAATTCGCTCGCTCCCTTCTGCTGCCCTCAATCCCCCCACCCGCCTCTACCGGGTTGTGTCAGTGGGAAACGACACCTATGGGATCACGAGAATCCCTACTGCGGTTGTGGGGCGCGGGGTGGTGAGAAGAGCGGGATCAACAATCATCACAAACACTCAGGTCGTTTTACCCAGGTTCAGGCCGTGAGGATGTGTAATACCCTAGTCCTGCTTTGATGTGTATATATGTGTTCTTGGAGTTCTCGAGCTAGCTTTACTTAGCATAACTTGTCCAAGAGTCTGAATCCTTCTCCTGGATGCCTTGGGCCTCCTTTTATAGGCAAGGGGATCACCACAGTGTCACATAGGAGGTGGGATCGGGGTACTATGGCTAAGCCTATTGCTTGCCATTACGGGACAAGACGCATTTAATGCGCCTTTGACGTGTCCCCTTCACTTTATCGCTTCCTTGCCCTGCCTTGACACACGCCTGGGCAAGCGAGGCAGTCAGCGCCATGTAGGCTGGCAGGATGCTGAGGTGGCGCGGTGGTAGGGCCTTCACGAAGGTTTGCATGCCACCATGGAGGCATGCGCTGAGTTGGCCGAGAAGCCTCATTTCGACACGCAGGCGCCTGCCTAGCAGGTGGGCTGGCAGCTGCATGGGAGTGGTGGTAGAAACTTGGCGGGTGCGTGCCTGGCTGTGGCCTGGCGGATGTCCTCGGCAAGGGCCTTGCCGGGGCCCCGACAAGGGTCTTGCAGTGGCATTGCGGTCGTCCCCGGCAAGGATCTTGCTAGGGGTCTTGTGGGTTTCCTCGGCAAGGATCTTGCCGAGGTTCGCCGTCTTGTAATCCTATTTTGATTTGGAGTGTTTCTTGTCTTCACAAAGATCTACATGCCATCATAGAGGCGCCTCCCGAGCCCAGGTCCCAACGTGGTTGGCGGTGTTGGAAAAACTGGGGCTTAAGGGTGGAGCGCTCTGCTGGCATCGGGTAAGCTGCCTCGGCAAGGTCCTTGCTGGGTCCGTGGAGGCTGCCCCGGCAAGTGTCTTGCCGGGGGAAACCTCCTCGCCTTCTTGCTCTTTGTGCCCCTCTCTTGGTGTTGCTTTGGCCATCTTGCGGCTATGATTCCCTGTCCCTGCTCTGCTTAAGCATGGCCACAGGTGTGGCTCTAACTGCCCGTGCACGAGTAAGGGGTACGAAGGAGCGTCCCTACTTTAGTACACCGACAAGAGCCCCCGGGCCTGGGCCACACATAAGCACAAGGCGTTGTTGGGCTAGGCCCAGAAACCATGTGCGGGCAGGCGGGGCCGTTTTTAGTTGGGGTGATTTTTCCGCCCGCTATGCTCTCCCACGACCCATGTTGCACGCGTGACGTGGGGATCGTGCACGTGGGTGATCGAAGCATGCTTGCGTCATCCAGCGGTGAACAGTAAAGAGGCGACTTGCGTGTCCCTTTGAGACCACAGGGCTGCTGCTCATTTACTCTCCTTACCTGGGAACTGTCGCTCCACGCGTCCCATTACGCCCGTCTCTTGCGCCACGTACGCCGCATGCACTATGCAGGGCGAATGACAGGCGCGTGGAACACGGGAAGACGTGCACGCGTGGGTCGATACCCATGCGCCTTCAATTGGGTGGGAAGGGCGGTCGACGGCCTTGCCCGCTGTCTCCTTAATGAGCCGGATTGGCTGAGAGGGGCGGCCGAGCCCTGACCCCGTCCCTTTATAAGGAGGGGTGCGGGAGGGATCGCGCCTCTCAGTACTTCGTCATCCGTCTCTCCCCATCCCTGCTCCTTCCTCCCTTCCTTCATGGAGAGAGGGCACGCTGATGCTTCATCGGTGGCGGCAAGGGTCTCTGCTCGACAATGCGTCGATCCTCCCCAAGAGCCCGTGGCAACGGAGCCGACCGCGAGGGGAAGGGGGAGGGGGAAAGGTCGATGCCGCCGTGGTGCTCGGGGAAGAGAAGGACGGGGCAGCGCATCGGCCTCGCCTCCGCCAGCGGTCCTTTACCCAATGGAGGACCACGTCGGGGACAACCCTTGCAAGTTCTTCATCAGGCTGCGCCAGCCGGCGCGCTGTCGTCTTCGTCTCCCGACCCCATTCTCCCGGGAGATGGAGCTTGACCCGCCGCAGGCGCTGAGGCTGCACATGAGGGGCTACGGGAACAGCGGCACATGGGCCGACGTCGACTTCCCAGCCCCTCACATCATGTATCTTCGCCGCGGGTTGAAGACCATCGCTCGCATCCACAGCCTGACTCCGGGTTCATTCTCTACTTTAAGTTAATGGAGAATGGCCACCTCTCCGTCAAGTTCTTCGGCGACTTTGGAACTTGCCTAAGTGCTGCGTGGAAAGCTCCTCGGATGACGAAGACTCGTCCTCAAGTGAGAGTGACGAGGAGGACAACGACAGTGATTACGAGGGTAGCAGGTAAGAGGATGATGCGTCTGACTAGGTGTCGGACCCACAGCCCTGGGGCGGTGCCGGCAGCAGCAGCATCTGCACCGGGCTCCTCCCGGTGCAACCGGCTCCTTAAAATTCTCGGGGTCGCCTCCTTGGGCAGCTAGCGTGGGAAGGCCGAAGAAGGCGAAGAAGGCAGGTGGCGGGCCGTCAAGTCGGAGTACGATGGCACCGACGCCTTTGTAGCATATTGGCCGACCGCTGCCTCATCTTCGAGCTCTTCCTCCAGCACCACCACCACCAGCCCTCTCCTAGGACGCCGCCAACATGTTCTCTTGGTGCCTTCTGCTGCTCGTACCTCGCCTTAGGCGCTCGTTCTACCCTTTTGTCTTCTTGTTTCATTTCCTGAGGAGAGGGACAAGAAAGGGATTATGTGCACCTTATCTTTTTTTAGCTTGTAAGCCTAAGGGCCTTAGTTAGATTTAAAACTTGTAACCTCTCTGTTCATATTTACATTCCGTACAAACTGTACCTGTATGGAATGTATTAATGAAAAAAGGGTGCTTGCTGGGTCTTGTGTGTGTGAGCAAAGCCCATACCAAGGAACAAATCCTTGTAATTTTCAATATAGACACTGTTGCCCGGCAGAAGGCCTTGCCACTCCCCTACTTTGTTCGACCATACTCACGCTTTTGGCGGGGGCAGGGACGAAGTAGAGGTGCCCCCCTATGCTTGCTTCCTTACCGCCGCGGCTACAACCAGATTCCGAACCAAGAAGAAGTTCTTGGGTGGTAGGAATGAAGGGAGCACGACAGTCTTGGAATAAAACGAGGTTTCATACGTCCCAGTCTTTATACTGAAATGCATAACAGGAGATAAGAAGGCTTATCAGGATCTGCAGTCCCCCGGTAACCCTAGCTTGCCGCGGGTGGACCTTTGTGTCTTCAGTTCCCGGCAAGCTTGGCTTGTCGGGGCGGAGCGCCGACTTGTTCTGTTCCTTCCCCTTTGCTTGGCGGAAACACTTAAGTACCCTGTGAACCAAAGAGGATGGACAGGAACAAAGATATGAAAACTCGACCTCTATGCTAGGGGTTAGTTGCTATTAAGCACTATCAACCCTAACCGAGGGAGAGACTAGATCTAGCATGCATGCTATAACTTAGGGTGCCAGCGCTTCGTTTATTTATGCTTAGGGTCTGCGCCTGGCTTTGTACAGAGGGTTACATGCCTTGCCGGCAAAGCTTGTACAAAAGGTGGCTTGCCGGGGGGCCCGACATCCGCGCCTTATGGGTAAAAATTGCGAAGATGCTCGATGATCCAAGAGTTGCTCACTGGAATGGCATCTTCGGTCTCCAAGCAGATTGCGCCTGGCCTGGTGACTCATGTTACGCGATAAGGGCCTTCCCACTTCGGCGTCAACTTGTTGGAATTCTTGGCCAACTGAACGTGCCAAAGAACAAGGTCACCTTCCTCAAAGCTTTGGGCATGAACCTTGTAGCTGTGGTAGTGGCGCAAGGCTTGCTCGTTGCGTGCTGCTCTCACAGCCGCCCGAAGATGATCTTCCTCGAGGAACATTGCATCATCTTTGTCGGTGTCAAAACCGGCAGATCTCGGGTAGGGGGTCCCGAACTGTGCGTCTAAGGTTAATGGTAACAGGAGGCGGGGGACACAATGTTTACCCAGGTTCGGGCCCTCTCGATGGAGGTAATACCCTACTTCCTGCTTGATTGATCTTGATGATATGTGTATTACAACAGTTGATGTACCACGGGATCGTAGAGGCTAAACCCTAGAAGTTAGCCTATGATCATGATTGTTGTTGTCCTACGGACTAAACCCTATCCGGTTTATATAGACACCGGAGCAGGCTAGGGTTACACAAAGTCGATTACGGAGAAGGAAGTCTACATATCCAAGTCGCCGAGCTTGCCTTCCACGCAAAGGAGAGTCCCATCCGGACACGGGACGAAGTCTTCAATCTTGTATCTTCATAGTCCAACAGTCCGGCACAAGTACATAGTCCGGCTGTCTAAGTAGCCCCTAATCCAGGACTCCCTCAATCTTGCCGCAATCGCTCTTGCTCAAGCTCATCATAAGCGAGTACTCGTGGTGACCCGTATATGAGTTCCATGGGGAGAACTGCTTCTGCCCCATAAACCAGGGTAAAGGGTGTCTGGCTGGTGGCTCGATTTGGTGTCGCTCTGATCGACCAAAGAACCGCCGCCAACTCATCAATCCAGCGCCTTCCGCTCTTGTGCAGCCTGTCAAAAGTCTTCATCCTCAGACCACGTAGTACTTCAGCATTTGCCCTCTCTGTTTGGCCGTTGCTCCGTGGATGTGCCACGGAAGCAAAACAGACCTTGCTGCCGAGGTCTTCAATATACTTCATGAAGGTGTGGCTTGTGAACTGTGTGCCGTTGTCGGTGATGATTCTGTTCGGCACACCACAGCGGCAAACTAGCCCCTTGAAGAATTTGACGACTGACTGTGTGGTCGCCTTCCTCACTGCTTCCATCTCCGGCCACTTTGTGAACTTGTCGATTGCAATGTACAAGTACTTAAAGCCCCTGATGGCACGGGGAAAGGGGCCCAGTATGTCGAGCCCCCAGAGCGAGAATGGCCATGAGAGAGGGATTATCTGCAAGGCTTGAGCTGGATGATGAAGCTTCTTTGAATGGGACTAGCATGCTTCACACTTGGTTACTAGCGCCGTGGCATCCTAGAGGGCAGTGGGCTAGAAGAAACCTTGCCGGAAAGCTTTGCCTGCAAGGGCCCTTGACCCTATGGGGAAGCCACATATGCCTCCATGTATCTCCGCCAAAAGCTCCAGTCCTTCCTCCTGGGAGATGCACTTCAATTTCACTCCATTCGGTCTTTTTCTGTATAGAAAGTTGTCAACGAACTGGTACAGAGCAGACCGGCGGGCTACTTTCTCTACTTCTTCCTGCACTTATTCGGGAAGCTCCCCTATTTGGAGGAATTGGACGGTATGCTGCGCCCATACTGGAGCCTGTGGCTCGACGGCAAGGACCAAAGGCATTTCTTCCGCCGCGGGAACGGTTGCCTCCATGGCAAGGGCTTGGCGCCCCGCCGGAGTCGGTTGTCCTATGGCAGGCTCGACGTCCACGGCAACTCCTTCGCTGGCGGCTCCAGGGAGCTCGGTAGGGAAGTACTGGCTAGGGCCGGACTTCCTTCGCTTATTCTGCTCTGTTGATGGTTCAACGGAGGGTTGAGTTCACCGAAGCACAAAGGTACCTGGTTCCACATGTAGCTTGAGGGCAACGCGCTTTGACATGTAGTCGGCGATGTCGTTCTCCACTCGAGGGACCTGATCTGCCTGTATACCGTCAAAGCGCTCCTCCAGTTTCCTCAGTTCCTCCATGTAGGCTTCCATCAACGAGCTCTGATAGTCCTTGTTGATCTGCCTGACGACAAGCTGCGAATAGCCCCTGACGATGAGCTTCTTGACTCCGAGGTCTGCCACGATCCTGAGACCGGCAAGCAATCCCTCGTACTCAGCAGTGTTGTTCATCGATATCTCCCTGGGAAAGTGCATTTGGATCACGTACTTGAGGTGCTCTCTAGTGGGTGCGACGAGAAGCACACCAGCACCGACGCCTTGTAGCGAGAAAGCCCCATCAAAGTACATAATCCAGTTGTGACTCGTTTCCTTACCGGGGAGAGTGGTCTCCTGGATCTCTTCATCGGGCGTCGACGTCCATTCAGTAATGAACTCCGCCAAGACTCTGCTCTGAATCGTCGAGGTGCTTTCGAACTTCAAACCAAAACATGATAGCTCCAATGCCCATTCCACAATCCTCCTTGTTGCATCTGGGTTATGCAGTATCCGTTGCAACGGAAGGCAGGTGACAACAGTAATCTCGTGTGCTTGGAAGTAATCATGCAGCTTCCTCGAGGCCATAAGGGGGCCGAAGAGCAATTTCTGCACACCGGAGTACCTCGACCTAGCCCCCTGCAAGAGGGAGCTGACGAAGTAAACTAGGTGATGCACCATCTTCTTCTTCTTCACCACTTCACCTAGTCGCATGGGCCCTATCGCATTAGTGTCAGTCCTTGTCGGTGGCTCAGTCTTGCCGGGACCAAGCCCTGCCGGGGAGGGTTCTGGCTCGCCATCCGTCGACTCCGCCGTTGCTGCCGCCTCTTCGTCGACCTCCCTTTGCGCCACCAGCGCAGCGCTAACCACTTGATTTGTTGCCGCTAGGTACAGCAACAACGGTTCTTGTGGTTTGGGCGCAACCAGCACTGGGGTAGAGGGGAGGTATTTCTTCAAATCCCGCAGCGCTGCCTCGGCATCCGAGGTCCACTCCATTGGGCCCGCCTTCTTAAAGATCTTGAAAAAGGGAAGGGCACGCCCGACGGACTTGGAGATGAATCTGCTCATGGCGGTAACGTATCCAGTGAGCCGACGCATGTCCTTGATCCACTTAGGTGCCTCAATCTGCTCGATGTCCTTGATCTTGTCTCGATTTGCCTCAATCCCACGCTTTGACCGAAAGAACCCGAGAAGCTTGCCGGATGGAACACCAAAGACACACTACTCAGGGTTCAGCTTGAGGTTGATCTTGCACAGGTTTGCAAATGTTTCCTCCAGATCTTGCACAAGTGTTGCTTTGTCTTTGGTTTTGACAACAATGTCATCCATATAAGCATCCATATTTCTATGTAGCTGGGGCTCAAAAACAATTTGGACTGCTCTCGCAAAAGTCGAGCCAGCACTCTTCAACCCGAAGGCATCCGTAAAAAGCAATACGTACCACATGGGGTGATGAATGTTGTCTTCTCCTCATCTTCTCTTGTCATGAAGATCTGATGGTACCCTGAGTAGTCGTCGAGGAATGATAGCAGGTCACACCTGGCCGTGGAGTCAACAATCTGGTCGATGCACGGTAACGGGAAAGGATCTTTTGGGAAAGCTTTAGTGATATCTGTGTAATAAATACACAACCTCCACTTCCTGATTGCCTTGTGCACCACTACCGTATTGGCCAGCCACGTCGGATGGAGCACCCCTCTTACCAAGCCTGCCGCCTCTAGCTTCCTAATCTCTTCCGTGATGAACTCCTGCCTCTCTAGAGCTTGCTTCCTGGCCTTCTGCTTGACGGGCCGTGCGTGAGGATAGACAGCAAGATGGTGCTCAATCACTTCCCTAGGAACGCCGGGGATGTCAGATGCTTGCCATGAAAACACATCGACATTCACCTGCAGGAAAGTGACGAGCTCACTTTCCTATTTGCCATCGAGGGAGGAGGTTATGGTAAAAGCTCCTCCCGCGTCGTCCTCCTTGATGGATACCTTCTTGGTCTCTGGTGGTGCAGCTCTGGACTTCTTGCTCTTGCCGGTGGAGCTCTATGGCACGTCCTCGACGGGAGCGCAACACCCTGAAGAGGTGCACTTGCCGGAGTGGGTGCGAGGAGTCTTGCCGGTCTTCTTTCCTCCCGGGGCTTCAACGGCAGGAGCAAGTGCCCTCACGGCAGCTGCTGCAACCGCTTCCCGATAGAGTTGGTCAGCCCAAATCAACGCATCTTTCTTGTCGGTGGGGACAGTGATGATATTCATCGGCCGGGCATCTTCAGCGTGTTGTAGGCGTAGTGAGAAGCCGCGATGAACTTGGCCAGCGCCGGGCGGTCGAGGATCCCATTGTAGGGCAAGGGGATCTTGGCTACATCGAAGACCATACTCTTCGTCCTGTAGTTCAACTCACCTCCAAACGTCAAGGGCGGCGTGACCTTTCCCTTCAGCTGGCTCCTCCCCGGGTTGACCCTTTGAAACGTGCCCATCTCCTCGAGGTCTCCATCAGGGATCTGTAGCCTCTTGACCACAATAGGCGACATCAAGTTCAGACCGGCCCCGCCACCGACTAGCATTTTTGTCACCTTGAGGTTGTGGATCGTTGGTGAAACCAACAACGGCAAGCACCCGACCGCAGTAGTGCGGTCAGGGTGGTCCTCGGTGTCGAAGATGATAGGCGTGCTAGACCACTTCAGTGGCTTCCGTGCATCGAGTGACGGCTCCACCGCCGTGATCTCACGTGCCCACTGCTTGAGCTGGTGGTGGGATGCATGTAGCGAGGCGCCACCATTGACGCACATGGGCTCTGTTGCTCTCTGGAACTCATAGTCACCAGACTCATCGTCCTCATCATGATCATCGTCTTCCTGCTTCTTGTCGCGGCCCCGGGCGGGCCACTCTTGTTGATTATCCTTGATGCGGTGGCCTCCTTGGCCGCCATGCCTCTTGCCGGATCCTTTGGCACCGTCTTGGCCCTTCTCCTTGTCCCACCGTTCATATTCGGCTTTCTGCTTCTCAGCGAGCAGCTCAACTTGTCGACAGTTCTGGAGGTCGTGGCCTTTGGTGCGGCGGATCTTGCAATACTACTTGTCGGAGCCCCCTGGCTTGTCGGCAGCCGCCAAGGCCTGGCAAGCGGCATACCTGGAAACCACCTTGCCAGGGTCGCTTTCCTTGGCCTTTTTGGCAGCGCCGGTGTCGTCGGATCCTTCGACGGTAATCACGGTCTTGCCCTTGCGCTTCCGGTTATGGCGCTGGCCCTTCTTTGCCGGGGCGGCAGTGTCATCTGTGGAGTCGGTCTCTACGCTGGCGTCCTCACCGGGGTACTTCCTCCCCTCTTCAGCTCGAGCACACCAATCGGCGAGAACATAAAGCTCGTCCACATCCTTGACCTTGTTCATTGCCAGCTCCTCACACATCTTGCGGTTGCGCACATTCTTATGAAATGCAATGATCATGACGGCAGGATGAATGTCTGGGATGTTATACTGCACTCGGCTGAACCCCTGGATGTACTTGCACAAGTTTTCTCCTTCCTTCTGGGGGATGATGTGAAAATCGCTCGCTTGTCCATGAGCTTGATGGCCTCTAGTAAAGGCGCCAACAAACTCATGACATAGATCCGACCAAGAAGAAATGGAGTCCACCGGCAAGTGCATCAACCAAGACATAACATTGGGCTTGAGTGCCAACGGGAAGTAATTGGCAAGCAACTTATCGTCGTGGCCCCCAGCAGCTTGCATCGCGATGGTGTAGATGCTGAGGAACTCCGACAGGTGAGTCTTGTCGTTGTACTTCTCACCAACGTCGGGCTTGAACGTGCGGTGGGAGGGCCACTGGATCTGCCGCAACTCACGGGTGGAGGCCGGACATCCCACCTTGTAGGGTAGGCCACCGTAGCCTCCCGTGATGGGTGGTCCATAGTGGGCCCTGCCCGCCTATCCAACTAGTGGTGCGCATCGTGCCGGCGCTCGATGGTGGTTCGAGCGTCTTTAAGGGCCCGCTCCTGAAGAACTTGACGCTGGTTGCGATGGGTCCGCGGATCAGACGAGGCTATGGAGATATCATCACGAGCGTCATCGCGATCGACACCCACAGCAGCGGGTGTGGAGGAGGAGAGTGCATCGTGGCTACATCGGCCCCGGCCCGTCCACCGCTAGCATGCAGTGGCTCGATGGAGCAACGGCCTACAGGCCCTGCTGGTCATGTTTCATCTTTGTTGGCGATGCTGACGAGGCTCCGGACAGTGGCTCTCCATTCGTCGAGCTTCTTCGCAGCAGGAGGAAAGTCAAGGAGCAGCTGTGCGCGCGCCAGAGCTTCTGCTGGTGTGGGCGGCCGTGAAAGCTGCATGAACCGTGACGCGCTTCGAATTTAACTATGTTAGAAGGACCCCTATCATGGCCCTGCGGCTGTCCACCATTTTCGCCAGCACCTCGGAGTGCATGTTGGCCCTCCTCATCACGTGAAGGGCATGCGGGACTCTTCCCGGGGCGGCGCCCAGGGTCACCAGCGGGGCGGCGCTGCTCTTCGCGCACAACTTGAGAAGAGCATGCCATGGGTGCTGGTGTTGGTGTCTTGGAGGTCGCCGCACCGCTGTTTGCGGTGGGTGGCTCGTCGCCTGGCGTACGAACGACGCCGCTCACTAGGCCCGGACTGCCAGGGTGATGCGGATGTTCGCGGGCCGCGCCATGGGTTCTTTCCGCGACTGGCCTGCTACTAGTCCGCACCGGTACAGGCAGTCTGGTCCCGGATGAACCAATCGCCGTGGTCGTCTTCTTCTTGGGAGCCATGGCGACAAAGAACTATGCTACTAGCTGCTAAACCAGATTCTCACTACTGAGCTCCCCTATCTGGTGCGCTAAAGATGTCGGTGGGAAACGACACCTATGGGATCACGAGAATCCCTACTGTGGTTGTGGGGCACGGGTTGGTGAGAAGAGCGGGATCAGCAGTCAGGACAAACACTCAGGTCGTTTTACCCAGGTTCCGGCCACGAGGATGCGTAATACCCTAGTCCTGCTTTGATGTGTATATCTGTGTTCTTGGAGTTCTCGAGCTAGCTATACTGAGCGTAACTTGTCCAAGAGTTCGAATCCTTCTCCTGGAAGCCTTGGGCCTCCTTTTATAGGCAAGGGGATCGCCACAGTGGCACATGGGAGGTGGCATTGGGGTACTGTGGCTAAGCCTAACGCTTGCCATTACGGGACAAGACACATTTAATGCGCCTCTGACGTGTCCCCTTCACTTTATCGCTACCTCGCCCTGCCTTGGCACGCGCCTGGGCCAGCGAGGCAGTCAGCGCCATGTAGGCTGGCAGGCTGCTGAGGTGGCACAGTGGTAGGGCCTTCCCGAAGGTTTGCATGCCACCACGTAGGCATGCGCTGAGTTGGTTGAGAAGCCTCATGTCGACATGCAGGCGCCTGCCCAACTAGTGGGCTGGTAGCTGCATGGGAGTGGTGGTAGAAACTTGGCAGGTGCGGGCCTGGTTGTGGCCTCACGGATGTCCTCTGCAAGGTCCTTGCCGTGGCCCCGGCAAGGGTCTTTCGGTGGCGTTGCAGTCGTCCCCGGCAAGGATCTTGCTCGGGGTCTTGTGAGTTTCCTCGGGAAGGATCTTGCTGAGGTTCGTCGCCTTCTAATCCTCTTTTGATTTGGAGTGTTTCTTGTCTTCACAAAGATCTGCATGCCATCATGGAGGCGCCTCCTAATCCTAGGTCCCAACGTGGTTGGCGGTGTTGGAAAAACTGGGGCTCAAGAGGGGCACGCTCTACTTGCATCAGGTAAGCTGCCCCGGCAAGGTCCTTGCCGGGGCCGTGGAGGCCACCCCTGCAAGGGTCGTGCCGGGGGAAACCACCTCGCCTTCTTGCTCTTTATGCCTCTGTCTTAGCGTTGCTTTGGCTATCTTGCGTCTTTGATTCCCTGTCCCTGGTCTGCTTAAGCATGGCCGCAGGTGCGGCTCTGACTTCCCGTGCACGAGTAAGGGGTACAAAGGAGCGTCCCTACTTTAGTACACCGACAGCTTCCTTTTCTGTCTCCTGGATTTGACCTAGTTTGGCTGACCAAACTTGTGCATCTAGATTAGTTCCTCACCTAACCCCCCTCTCCACTCTCACCTAATCCCTCTCACCTAACCCCTTTCTCACATCACAGAGGCTCGGCGGCACTGCTGCTCTTCTGGGCCGTACTCGGCGGCACCGACACCGACTACGTGCTCTGAAAGGACGCCACCAAACCATCAACACACGCTGCCTCTCCAGTCCTGCGCTAAAAATGGACAGAACCTGCATCAGCTTCACCGACGAGCAGAGTCGTACTAATAACTACACCTTCACCGCTTTAATCTCCAACGACAAGGGTCAGCGTCAGTGATGAAGAGTCATCGTTCGTTTGGCAAGGGCAGCATAGCGCGCTGCTCTCTCACTGCTGCTCCTCCCACCGCGTGCTATCCAGCAGCTCCCGCCGCCTCCTATACCTCTCCTGCACCACTCATGCCGCCCAACAAAAATCCTATACTTCTCTCTCACCTAACCCCTCTCTCTACTCTCTCCCAAATCATGCGAGGAAACAAGCCTGGAACACGTTGCATCGAAGCGTGGAGCCACCGTGCAATCCCTAAATCCCTTTCCCCATGTGAAATCCCAAAACATGGCAAGCCTCCGCGGCGAATTGATCGGAGCCTAGCTAGCTAGTGGTGGAGCGCAGGGAGGAGGAGATCTAGGGGGACTTACGGGCTGGAGCGTCGGAAGAGGCGAGAGGCGATTACGCGTGGTGGCGGTGCACGGCGCCGTCGACGGGGGTGAGGCGGCTGTGGAGGAACCCTAACCACGGTGGCGTCGTCAGGTAGAACGGATCGATATTGTGAAAGTGAGGGGGTGGGGGCGCTCTGGCCGGTTTTCTTTTTCTCTAGTAGTAGCGCTGGGTAGAGGCCGGCGCTACTGCTAAGCCCACCTGCTGTAGCGCCCGTTCGAAACAAACGCTACAGGTAAGTGGGCTACCATTTTTCCCCTATGGCCCATGTAACAGCAGCGCGGCCCAAGCTAACAAACGCTGCTGTTATTCAGTAGTAGTAGCATGTTTTCTACCCAATGCTACTGGTAAATACCAGTAGCGTGGGGTCATAAACTGGCGCTATTGGTAAACTTCTATCTATAAGCACTTTCCTAGTAGTGCCGGTGTGAGGTTGTGCACCTGGATCCCGTAGTGTTCCAGTAGGCCCCTAATGATGGGGTGGATTGGGAATCCCACGCCACTCAAAAGGAATGAGGTAAAGCACACCCTCTCCCCTTGACAGGGATTGGGGAAATTCTCTGCCAATGCATCAACACCTATAGTGGTTAACCCCGCCCGTATAGACACTAGATCTAGGGGAGGGAGATATCCTTGCGTTTGGAGTCGACTGAGCTAGAGGTGAGATACGGAGCAACTCTGCTAGTCCCCCTCTTGAGGGCCATGAGAACGTTAGGATGAACCAGGGGCGCTCGCGATGGTCTGAAGTTTTTGGTGGCTTGCTCTGTTACTTTTGGTGAGATGCGGGAGGACTGCTTGAAGATTTCACCTCGCTTTATAGGCGCGGCATGTGCTTGTCAGGAATATTAAAATATAGGGATAACAAATCGGTCGCATTCACTTGGGCGTGTGGAAATCAAGACGACGGCAGGGAGGAAACATAAAAACTGGGCGCGGACATCGATGCTGGACTACCATCAATCCAGAGTATAATGGAGAACTCGCATTGCAAAGCTGAAGACTTGTGTCCGCATACTATATCAACGTTGATGGCAAGTTCGGGGGCTACTGAGGGAGTCCTGGATTCGGGTGTCCTAAGGTGTCTGGCCTAGGAGTGTGGGCTGGGTTACATGGGCCGTACAAGATCAAGCTGAAGATCATCAAATGTGTCTGGATGGGACTTCTCAATACGTGGACGGCAAGAATAGAGTCCGGAGGTTTCCTCCCCTGATAAACCGACCTTGTACTAACCCTAGACCCCCTCCGATGTGTATATAAACTGGAGGGGTTAGCCTATAGGGGGGACTTTTGAATCAGAATCTTCATAGGCTAGTCAACTAGGGTTAGCCATTACGATCTTGAGGTAGATCAACTCTTGTAATATTCATAATCGTCGAATATAATCAAGAAGGAGTAGGTTTTTACCTCAATTAAGACGGCCCGAACCTGGATAAACATTGTGTCCCCTGACTCTTTGTTACCATCGATCTCTACATGCACAACTTGGGCCCCCCTACCCGAGATCTGCCGGTTTTTTACACCGACGATCACCATCATTGGAAATAGGAAGAGAGCCGAAGAATGCCTCTAGAAGAGAACCAAGATTGTAGATGAGCAGATGGCAGTAGTGGAATTGGAAGAATACAAAACGAAAGCAGATTCGAGTGATTTACACTACTCTAAGAAGCCAGCTTCCGAGTCTGCTTTCCAGATGGCGGGAGAGACTAAACAAGTCCACATTCACCTGGAGGATCCTAAGGCTGCTTCGACTAATATCTCAATGACACTCGACAGCAAATAGGAAGCCACACTCATCTAGTTCCTCCATGAGAACTGGGACATCTTTGCATGTAAACCATCCGACATGCCTGGTGTACCCAGGGGACTGGCTGAGCCCCGCTTGAGAGTTGACTCGAAGGCCGAACCTGTCAAAGAGCATCTTCGCTGCTCTATTGCTGAGAAAAGGAAGGCGATTGGCAAGGAGGTGGCTCGGCTCCTGGCAGCCGAGTTCATACGTGAGATATACCACTCCGTGTGGCTCGCCAACGTCATCATTTTCCCTAAGAAGGACAAGTCACTTCGTATGTGTATTGACTTCAAGCATCAATTGGGCTTGCCCGAAAGATCACTTTCCGCTTCCCAGCATCGACCAGATAATTGACTCGACTGCGGGGTGCGAGCGTTTGTCTTTCCTTAATGCGTACTCCGGGTACCATCAAGTTCGATTGTACGGGCCAGATGAAATAAAAACAGTCTTCATCACCCCTTTCGGGTGTTTCTGCTATGTTACCATGCCATTCTGTCTTAAAAATGCTGGTGCCACGTTCATGCGCATGATCCAGAAGTGCTTGCTCACTCATATCAGTTGGAATGTTGAGGCCTATATGGATGACATCATGGTCAAATCACGCCAAGGTTTCGACCTGCTGACTGGCCTCGCTGAAACCTTTGCTAACTTAAGAAGATACGACATCAAGTTAAACCCTTCCAAGTGCACCTTCGGAGTATTGGGTGGCAAGTTACTTGGTTTTCTCATTTCCAAACGAGGAATCGATGCCAACCCCGAGAAAATTAGTGCAATTGTCCGAATGAAGCGCCCGATGCACGTGCATGATGTTCAAAAGCTCAAGGGTTGTCTTGCAGCTCTCAGTCGGTTCATTTCTTGTCTTGGAGAAAAAGAATTGCCCTTGTACCGAATGATGAAGAAATCTGATAAGTTCGAGTGGACCCCCGAAGCTGAAGCAACGTTTGTTGAGCACAACGCCCTGCTTTCCACACACCTAGTGCTTGCTACTCTGAACAGCAAAGAGTCTCTACTTTTGTACATCGCAGCCACTGGTCAGGTCGTCAGCACAATTCTCAAAGTGGAGCAAGAAGAAGAAGGCAAGGCCTACAAAGTTCAACTTCCAGTGTATTATATTTCTAAGGTTTTGACTCCATCTAAGCAGAGATTTCCTCACTATCAGAAGCTTGTCTATGGCATTTATTTTATAGCGAAGAAAGTGGCTCATTACTTCCAAGAACACTCAGTATTAGTCGTCAGTGATGCCCTGCTCTTTGAAATTATGAACACTTGGGATGCAACTAGTCGAGTGGAAAAATGGGCTATTGATCTCCTTCCTTTTGATATTAAGTTCGAAGCGAAGCAGGCGATCAAGTCTCAAGCGCTCGTAGATTTCATGGCTGAATGGATAGAACAGCAGCTGCCAACTCAGATTCACTCGAAACACTAGACTATTTTCTTCGATGGGTCTAAAATGCTGAATGGCTCTGGTGCCGGTGTGGTCCTGGTGTCTCCAAGAGGTGACTAGCTCAGCTATGTCCTCCAGATTCGCTTTGATTCTCCCAATAATGAGGCTGAGTACCAAGCACTGCTCTATGAGTTGCGTATGGCCATTTCACTCGGCATATGTCGCTTGATGGTCTAGGTGACTCGGATTTGGTGGTCAATCAGGTGATGAAGGAGTGGGATGTAAAAAACCGTACCATGATTGAATACTGCAACACTGTGAGGAAGCTAGAGAAAAAAGTTCGAGGGTTTGAAACTCACCACATTCCCTGAATCAAAAATCAAGCAGATGACGACCTGGCAAAATTGGTTCCACTCGGAAACCTATTCCTAGCAATGTGTTTCTTGTGCACCTTCATTCCCCATTAGTACATGAAGACCCTTTCACTGAAGAGCGTCCCCAAGCGATAAGTCCTACAGATCTGACTGAAATCAAGATCCTTGCTGTTATTGACTTGGTGATGGAGATTCTGGCGATTACCCATGATTGGACAGTGTCGTACATTGCATATTTTCTTAGGAAAGAACTCCGAGAGGATGAGGTTGAGGCGCGTCAGATTGTTCACAGATCCAAGGCATTGAAAGTGATAGATGGACAACTTTACAGAGAAAGTGTCACTAGCGTATTCTAGTGATGTATTTCCCCAGAAGAGGGTCGACTGATCTTGGAAGAGATCCACTCATGCGTCCTCTCAGACAATTGTGGACAAAGCATATATACCGAGCTGGATTTTACTAGCCACGGGCCAATGAAGCAACTAAGGAGATCGTTCAGCATTGTGAAGGTTGCCAGTTCTACACAAACATGCCCCATAAGCCTGCATCTGCCTTGAAAACCATTCCACTTGTCTGGTCGTTCACCATTGCGGTTTGGACATGATTGGAACGCTTAGGACAAGCAGGAGCTGCTTCACACATTTGCTCGTGGCAGCCGACAAATTAACCAAGTGAATCGAAGCCAAACCAATCAAGAATCTAGATTCACGACGACCATCAAATTCCTAAAAGAGTTAATATTCAGATCTGGAGTCTCACACAACATTATCACGGACAACAACTCAAACTTTGATTCGGAAGAGTTCAGATAGTTTTGCGCTTCAGGGCACTCGGGTGGATTACGCATCCGTTGCGCACCCACAGTCAAATGGTCCAGCTGAGAGAGAAAATGGCCTCATCCTCCAAGGATTGAAGCCTCGACTCATGCATGACCTCAAGCACACAACTGGAGCATGGGTGACTGAACTGCCATCTGTTCTGTGGGGCTTAAGGATGACTCCTAACTGATCCACCGATCGCACCCCTTTCTTCATGGTGTATGGGGTTGAAGCCGTGCTGCCTAGTGATCTCTTCCACAATTCGCCTCGAGTGGAACTCTATGCAGAAGCTATGAAGTAGCAAACACGGCAGGACAGCATTGACCTTTTGGAGGAAGAGCGGGAGATGGCCATGATAAGATCTTCGTCGATTCCATGCAAGGAACTTCGAGGGTCGAGAATTTCACGAAGGAGACCACATGCTTTGAGTGGACCAACAGCAACCACATAAGCTCGCCCCCGCATCAGAGGGTCCTTTCATCACCAAAGTGCTACACAATGGGGCTTATCACCTCTATGACCTTGCAAAGAGGAAAGACGAACCAGGCTCCTGGAACGCAGATCTTCTTCGTCGATTTTATACCTGACGGTTGGGTTGTTAGGATGTAATAAGAGTACTTTTCAGATTATTTATCAAGACATGACTCCTAGAGTCCTTCAGTAATTATACTCGCACAATCATGTGTGTTCAAAAATCCCACTCAAGTGGGTGGCTTAGCTGCGAACCAATTCTCGCCTAAGTTAAAAACATCTCCGAGTGAAAGCATCCCTTTCCCTCGAAGGCTTAGATGCGAGCCAGTTCTCTCCTAAGTTAAAAACTACTCCGAGTGAGAGCATTCCTCCCACTCGGGGGCTTAGCCGCGAACTAGTCCTCTTCTAAGTTCAAAAAAAAACTCTCCAAGTGAAAGCATCCCTCTCACTCGGAGGCTTAGCTGCGAGCCAGATCTCGCCTAAGTAAATACATCTACGAGTGAAAGCATCCCTTTCCCTCAGAAGCTTAGCTTTGAGCCAGATCTCGCCTAAGTTAAAAACTACTCTGAGCGTGAGTGTTACTCTCACTTGGGGGTGAGCCGCGAGACAGTCCTCGCCTAAGTTAAAAAACTTCTCCGAGTGAAAGCATCCCTTTCACTCAAAGGATGAGATATGAGTCAGATCTCGCCTAAGTTAAAAACTACTCCAAGTGAGAGTGTTCCTCTCACTCGAGGGCTTAGCCGCGAGCCAGTCCTCTCCTAAGTTAAAAAAACATCTCCAAGTGAAAGCATCCCTTTCACTCGGAGGCTTAGCTATGAGCCAGATCATGCCTAAGTTAAAACTATTCCGAGTGAGAGCGTTCCTCCCACTCAGGGGCTTAGCCGCAAGCCAATCCTCGCCTAAGTTAAAAAAAACTCTCTGATTGAAAGCATCCCTTTCACTCGGAGACTTACCTGCGAGCCAGACCCCACCTAAGTTAAAAACTACTCCGAGTAAGAGTGTTCCTCCCACTCGGGGGCTTAGCCGCGAGCCAGTCCTCGCCTAAGTTAAAAAACCTCTTCGAGTGAAAGCATCTCTCTCAGTCGGAGGCTTAGGTGCGAGCCAGAACTCGCTGTTGGTGCCATGGGGCCTACTCCGTCTCTGGAGTTTGCGGCGTGTGGCTCGTTGCCTGGCGTACGAACGACGCTGCTCACCAGGCCCGGACTGCCAGGGTGATGCGGATCTTCGCGGGCCGCACCACGGGTTCTTTCCGCGACTGGCCCTCTACTAGTCCGCACCGGTACAGGCAGTCTGGTCCCGGATGAACCAATCGCCGTGGTCGTCTTCTTCTTGGGAGCCATGGCGACAAAGAACTATGCTACTAGCTGCTAAACCAGATTCTCAGTACTAAGCTCCCCTATCTGGTGCGCTAAAGATGTCGGTGGGAAACGACACCTATGGGATCACGAGAATCCCTACTGCGGTTGTGGGGCACGGGGTGGTGAGAAGAGCGGGATCAGCGGTCAGGACAAACACTCAGGTCGTTTTACCCAGGTTCCGGCCGCGAGGATGCGTAATACCCTAGTCCCGCTTTGATGTGTATATCTGTGTTCTTGGAGTTCTCGAGCTAGCTATACTGAGCGTAACTTGTCCAAGAGTTCGAATCCTTATCCTGGAAGCCTTGGGCCTCCTTTTATAGGCAAGGGGATCGCCACAGTGGCACATGGGATGTGGCATCGGGGTACTGTGGCTAAGCCTAACGCTTGCCATTACGGGACAAGACGCATTTAATGCGCCTCTGACGTGTCCCCTTCACTTTATCGCTACCTCGCCCTGCCTTGGCACGCGCCTGGGCCAGCAAGGCAGTCAGCGCCATGTAGGCTGGCAGGCTGCTGAGGTGGCACAGTGGTAGGGCCTTCCCGAAGGTTTGCATGCCACCACGTAGGCATGCGCTGAGTTGGTTGAGAAGCCTCATGTCGACACGCAGGCGCCTGCCCAGCTGGTGGGCTGGTAGCTGCATGGGAGTGGTGGTAGAAACTTGGCGGGTGCGGGCCTGGTTGTGGCCTCGCGGATGTCCTCTGCAAGGTCCTTGCCGTGGCCCCGACAAGGGTCTTTCGGTGGCGTTGCAGTCGTCCCCTCTAAGGATCTTGCTCGGGGTCTTGTGAGTTTCCTCGGGAAGGATCTTGCCGAGGTTCGTCGCCTTCTAATCCTCTTTTGATTTGGAGTGTTTCTTGTCTTCACAAAGATCTGCATGCCATCATGGAGGCGCCTCCCGATGCCAGGTCCCAACGTGGTTGGCAGTGTTGGAAAAACTGGGGCTCAAGAGGGGCACGCTCTACTTGCATCAGGTAAGCTTCCCCGGCAAGGTCCTTGCCGGGGCCGTGGAGGCCACCCCTGCAAGGGTCATGCCGAGGGAAACCACCTCGCCTTCTTGCTCTTTATGCCTCTGTCTTAGCGTTGCTTTGGCTATCTTGCGTCTTTGATTCCCTGTCCCTGCTCTGCTTAAGCATGGCCGCAGGTGCGGCTCTGACTTCTCGTGCACGAGTAAGGGGTACAAAGGAGTGTCCCTACTTTAGTACACCGACAGCTTCCTTTTCTGTCTCCTGGATTCGACCTAGTTTGGCTGACCAAACTTGTGCATCTAGATTAGTTCCTCACCTAACCCCTCTCTCCACTCTCACCTAATCCCTCTCACCTAACCCCTCTCTCGCATCATAGAGGTTCGGCGGCACTGCTGCTCTTCTGGGCCGTGCTCGGCGGCACCGACACCGACTACGTGCTCTGAAAGGACGCCACCAAACCATCAACACACGCTGCCTCTGCAGTCCCGCGCTAAAAATGGATAGAACCTGCATCAGCTTCACCGACGAGCAGAGCCGTACTAATAACTACACCTTCACCGCTTTAATCTCCAACGACAAGGGTCAGCGTCAGTGATGAAGAGTCATCGTTCGTTTGGCAAGGGCAGCATAGCGCGCTGCTCTCTCACTGCTGCTCCTCCCACCGCGCGCTATCCAGCAGCTCCCGCCGCCTCCTATACCTCTCCTGCACCACTCATGCCGCCCAACAAAAATCCTATACTTCTCTCTCACCTAACCCCTCTCTCTACTCTCTCCCCAATCACGCGAGGAAACAAGCCTGGAAAACATCGCATCGAAGCGTGGAGCCACCGTGCAATCCCTAAATCCCTTTCCCCCATGTGAAATCCCAAAACATGGCAAGCCTCCGTGGCGAATTGATCGGAGCCTAGCTAGATAGTGGTGGAGCGCAGGGAGGAGGAGATCAAGGGGGACTTACGGGCTGGAGCGTAGGAGGAGGCGAGAGGCGATCGCGCGTGATGGCGGTGCACGGCGCCGTCGACGGGGGTGAGGCGGCTGTGGAGGAACCCTAACCACGGTGGCGTCGTCAGGTAGAACGGATCGATATTGTGAAAGTGAAGGGGCGGGGGGTGCTCTGGCCGGTTTTCTTTTTCTCTAGTAGTAGCGCTGGGTAGAGGCCGGCGCTACTCCTAAGCCCACCAGCTGTAGCGCCCGTTCGAAACAAACGCTACAGGTAAGTGGGCTACCTTTTTCCCCTACGGCCCATGTAATAGCAGTGCGGCCCAAGCTAACAAACGCTGCTGTTATTCGGTAGTAGTAGCATGTTTTCTACCCAACGCTACAGGTAAATACCAGTAGCGTGGGGTCATAAACTGGCGCTATTGGTAAACTTCTATAAGCACTTTCCTAGTAGTGTTGGTGTGAGGTTGTGCACCTGGATCCCGTAGTGTTCCAGTAGGCCCCTAACGATGGGGTGGATTGGGAATCCCACGCCACTCAAAAGGAATGAGGTAAAGCACACCCTCTCCCCTTGACAGGGATTGGGGAAATTCTCTGCCAATGCATCAACACCTATAGTGGTTAACCCCGCCCGTATAGAGACTAGATCTAGGGGAGGGAGATATCCTTGCGTTTGGAGTCGACTGAGCTAGAGGTGAGATACGGAGCAACTCTGCTGGTCCCCCTCTTGAGGGCCATGAGAACGTTAGGATGAACCAGGGGCGCTCGCGATGGTCTGAAGTTTTTCGTGGCTTGCGCTGTTACTTTTGGTTCGATGCGGGAGGACTGCTTGAAGATTTCACCTCGCTTTATAGGCGCGGCATGTGCTTGTCAGGAATATTAAAATATAGGGATAACAAATCGGTTGCATTCACTTGGGCGTGTGGAAGTCAAGGCGATAGCAGGGAGGAATCATAAAAACTGGGCGCGGAAATCGATGCTGGACTACCATCAATCCGGAGTATAATGGAGAACTCGCGTTGCAAAGCTGAAGACTTGTGTCCGCATACTATATCGACGTTGATGGCAAGTTCGGGGGCTACTGAGGGAGTCCTGGATTCGGGTGTCCTAAGGTGTCTGGCCTAGGAGTGTGGGCTGGGTTACATGGGCCGTACAAGATCAAGCTGAAGATCATCAACCGTGTCTGGATGGGACTTCTCAATATGTGGACGGCAAGAATAGAGTCCGGAGGTTTCCTCCCCTGATAAACCAACCTTGTACTAACCCTATACCCCCTCCGATGTGTATATAAACTGGAGGGGTTAGCCTGTAGGGGTGACTTTTGAATCAGAATCTTCATAGGCTAGTCAACTAGGGTTAGCCATTACGATCTTGAGGTAGATCAACTCTTGTAATATTCATAATCGTCGAATATAATCAAGCATGAGTAGGGTTTTACCTCAATTAAGACGGCCCGATCCTGGATAAACATTGTGTCCCCTCACTCTTTGTTACCATCGATCTCTACATGCACAACTTGGGCCCCCCTACCCGAGATCTGCCAGTTTTTTACACCGACGTTCACCATCACTGGAAATAGGAAGAGAGCCGAAGAATGCCTCTAGAAGAGATCCAAGATTGTAGATGAGCAGATGGCAGTAGTGGAATTGGAAGAATACAAAACAAAAGCAGATTCGAGTGATTTACGCTACTCTAAGAAGCCAGCTTCCGAGTCTGCTTTCCAGATGGCAGGAGAGACTAAACAAGTCCACATTCACCTGGAGGATCCTACGGCTGCTTCGACTAATATCTCAATGACACTTGACAGCAAATAGGAAGCCACGCTCATCTAGTTCCTCCGTGAGAACTGGGACATCTTTGCATGTAAACCATCCGACATGCCTGGTGTACCCAGGGGACTGGCTGAGCCCCGCTTGAGAGTTGACTCGAAGGCCGAACCTGTCAAAGAGCATCTTCGCTGCTCTATTGCCGAGAAAAGGAAGGCGATTGGCAAGGAGGTGGCTCGGCTCCTGGCAGCCGAGTTCATACGTGAGATATACCACTCCGAGTGGCTCGCCAACGTCGTCATGGTCCCTAAGAAGGACAAGTCACTTCATATGTGTATTGACTTCAAGCATCAATCGGGCTTGCCCGAAAGATCACTTTCCGCTTCCCAGCATCGACTAGATAATTGACTCGACTGCGGGGTGCGAGCGTTTGTCTTTCCTTAATGCGTACTCCGGGTACCATCAAGTTCGATTGTACGGGCCAGATGAAATAAAAACAGTCTTCATCACCCCTTTCGGGTGTTTCTGCTATGTTACCATGCCATTCTGTCTTAAAAATGCTGGTGCCACGTTCATGCGCATGATCCAGAAGTGCTTGCTCACTCAGATCAGTTGGAATGTTGAGGCCTATATGGATGACATCATGGTCAAGTCACGCCAAGGTTTCGACCTGCTGACTGGCCTCGCTGAAACCTTTGCTAACTTAAGAAGATACGACATCAAGTTAAACCCTTCCAAGTGCACCTTCGGAGTACTGGGTGGCAAGTTACTTGGTTTTCTAATTTCCAAATGAGGAATCGATGCCAACCCCAAGAAAATTAGTGCAATTGTCCGAATGAAGCGCCCGATGCACGTGCATGATGTTCAAAAGCTCAAGGGTTGTCTTGCAACTCTCAGTCGGTTCATTTCTTGTCCTGGAGAACAAGAATTGCCCTTGTACCGAATAATGAAGAAATCTGATAAGTTCAAGTGGACCCCCGAAGCTGAAGCAACGTTTGTTGAGCACAATGCCCTGCTTTCCACACAACTAGTGCTTGCTACTCTGAACAGCAAAGAGTCTCTACTTTTGTACATCGCAGCCACTGGTCAGGTCGTCAGCACAATTCTCAAAGTGGAGCAAGAAGAAGAAGGCAAGGCCTACAAAGTTCAACTTCCAGTGTATTATATTTCCGAGGTTTTGACTCCGTCTAAGCAGAGATTTCCTCACTATCAGAAGCTTGTCTATGGCATTTATTTTATAGCGAAGAAAGTGGCTCATTACTTCCAAGAACACTCAGTATTAGTCGTCAGTGATGCCCCGGTCTTTGAAATTATGAACAATTGGGATGCAACTGGTCAAGTGGACAAATGGTCTATTGATATCCTTCCTTTTGATATTAAGTTCGAAGCGAAGCAGGCGATCAAGTCTCAAGCGCTCGCAGATTTCATGGCTGAATGGATAGAACAGCAGCAGCCAACTCAGATTCACTCGAAACACTAGACTATTTTCTTCGATGGGTCTAAAATGTTGAATGGCTCTGGTGCCGGTGTGGTCCTGGTGTCTCCAAGAGGTGACTAGCTCAGCTATGTCCTCAAAATTTGCTTTGATTCTCCCAATAATGAGGCTGAGTACCAAGCACTGCTCTACGAGTTGCGTATGGCCATTTCACTCGGCGTACGTCGCTTGATGGTCTAGGTGACTCAGATTTGGTGGTCAATCAGGTGATGAAGTAGTGGGATGTAAAAAACCCTACCATGATTGAATACTGCAACACTATGAGGAAGCTAGAGAAAAAAGTTCGAGGGTTTGAAACTCACTACATTCCCTGAATAAAAAATCAAGCAGCCGACGACCTGGCAAAGTTGGTTCCACTCGGAAACCTATTCCTAGCATTGTGTTTCCTGAGCACCTTCATTCCCCATTAGTACATGAAGACCCTTTCACTGAAGAGCGTCCCCAAGCGATAAGTCCTACAGATCTGACTGAAATCAAGATCCCTGCTGTTATTGACTTGGTGATGGAGATTCTGGCGATTACCCCTGATTGGACAGTGTCGTACATTGCATATTTTCTTAGGCAAGAACTCCGAGAGGATGAGGTAGAGGCGCGTCAGATTGTTCACAGATCCAAGGCATTGAAAGTGATAGATGGACAGCTTTACAGAGAAAGTGTCACTAGTGTATCCTAGTGATGTATTTCCCCATAAGAGGGTCGACTGATCTTGGAAGAGATCCACTCATGCGTCCTCTCGGACAATTGTGGACAAAGCATATATACCGAGTTGGATTTTACTAGCCACGGGCCAATGAAGCAACTAAGGAGATCGTTCAACATTGTGAAGGTTGCCAGTTCTACACAAACATGCCCCATAAGCCTGCATCTGCCTTGAAAACCATTCCACTCGTCTGGTCGTTCACCATTGCGGTTTGGACATGATTGGAACGCTTAGGACAAGCAGGAGCTGCTTCACACATTTGCTCGTGGCAGCCGACAAATTAACCAAGTGGATCAAAGCCAAACCAATCAAGAAGCTAGATTCACGACGACCATCAAATTCCTAAAAGAGTTAATATTCAGATATGGAGTCTCACACAACATTATCACGGACAACAACTCAAACTTTGATTCGGAAGAGTTCAGATAGTTTTGCACTTTAGGGCACTCGGGTGGATTACGCATCCGTTGCGCACCCACAGTCAAATGGTCAAGCTAAGAGAGAAAATGGCCTCATCCTCCAAGGATTGAAGCCTCGACTCATGCATGACCTCGAGCACGCAGCTGGAGCATGGGTGACTGAACTGCCATCTGTTTTGTGGGGCTTAAGGACGACTCCTAACTGATCCACCGATCGCACCCCTTTCTTCATGGTGTATGGGGTTGAAGCCGTGCTGCCTAGTGATCTCTTCCACAATTCACCTCGAGTGGAACTCTATGCAGAAGCTATGAAGGAGCAAAGCACGGCAGGACAACATTGACCTTTTGGAGGAACAGCGGGAGATGGCCATGATAAGATCTTCGTCGATTCCACGCAAGGAACTTCGAGGGTCGAGAATTTCACGAAGGAGACCACATGCTTTGAGTGGACCAACAGCAACCACATAAGCTCGCCCCCGCATCGGAGGGTCCTTTCGTCATCACCAAAGTGCTACACAATGGGGCTTATCACCTCTATGACCTTGCAAAGAGGAAAGACGAACCAGGCTCCTGGAACGCAGATCTTCTTCGTCGATTTTATACCTAAAGGTTGGGTTGCTAGGATGTAATAAGAGTACTTTTTAGATTATTTATCAAGACATGACTCCTGGAGTCCTTCAGTAATTATACTCGCACAATCATGTGTGTTCAAAAATCCCACTCAAGTGGGTGGCTTAGCTGCGAACCAGTTCTCGCCTAAGTTAAAAACATCTCCGAGTGAAAAGCATCCCTTTCCCTCGAAGGCTTAGATGCGAGCCAGTTCTCTCCTAAGTTAAAAACTACTCCGAGTGAGAGCATTCCTCCCACTCGGGGGCTTAGCCGCGAACTAGTCCTTTTCTAAGTTCAAAAAAAAACTCTCCAAGTGAAAGCATCCCTCTCACTCGGAGGCCTAGCTGCGAGCCAGATCTCCCCTAAGTTAAATACATCTACGAGTGAAAGCATCCCTTTCCCTCAGAAGCTTAGCCGTGAGCCAGATCTCGCCTAAGTTAAAAACTACTCTGAGCGTGAGTGTTACTCTCACTTGGGGGTGAGCCGCGAGACAGTCCTCGCCTAAGTTAAAAAACTTCTCCGAGTGAAAGCATCCCTTTCACTCAAAGGATGAGCTACGAGCCAGATCTCGCCTAAGTTAAAAACTACTCCAAGTGAGAGTGTTCCTCTCACTCGAGGGCTTAGCCGCGAGCCAGTCCTCTCCTAAGTTAAAAAACATCTCCAAGTGAAAGCATCCCTTTCACCCGGAGGCTTAGCTATGAGCCAGATCTTGCCTAAGTTAAAACTATTCCGAGTGAGAGCGTTCCTCCCACTCAGGGGCTTAGCCGCCAGCCAATCCTCGCCTAAGTTAAAAAAAACTCTCTGATTGAAAGCATCCCTTTCACTCGGAGACTTACCTGCGAGCCAGACCCCACCTAAGTTAAAAACTACTCCGAGTAAGAGTGTTCCTCCCACTCGGGGGCTTAGCCGCGAGCCAGTCCTCGCCTAAGTTAAAAAACCTCTTCGAGTGAAAGCATCCCTCTCAGTCGGAGGCTTAGGTGCGAGCCAGATCTCGCCTAAGTTAAAAACTACTCAGAGCGAGAGTATTCGTCCCACTCGGGGACTTAGCCGCAAGCCAGTCCTCACCTAAGTTAAAGAACCTCTCCGAGTGAAAGAATCCCTTTTCACTCGGAGGCTTAGCTGCGAGCCAGATCTTGCCTAAGTTAAAAGGGATTTTTATTTCTGTGCGCCTGGTTCATTACTTGTACACATTCATCCCCACTCTGTTAACTTTTGCTCACTTTTCCCCATTCTCCTGCCCGAAATCCTCAGAACAGGTTACAACGGACGTTGCCACCTTTGACCGTTAACTCTGCCGAGTGGGGCCGTGTCGGCGTTCGGGATTTGGGGGTATCAAGACTTGCCTGCCTACGTCCCACCGCATGGCACCTTCGACGGCATGGTATAGCCCAGCTTCAGCATCAACGATTCAAGACCCTTGCGAGGAGGAAGACACCAAGACCCCCGAGGGTATCGGCCTCCTCAGGCTCGCTCCCGAGGGGCGGAGAGTTCTATGCAAGGAGCAACTCACGAGGCTTAGCTGATGTGAGCCATGACGACCAAGGCCAGGCGGGCGCCAGCGGGCGCAAAGCACCAGTTTCCTCTTTGGTGCAAGGGAGGAAAGCCGCAGGCGCGGAGTCCTGAGGAATCAGCCAAAGGTTTCCATTCTGGTGCAACAACACCAAGACCAACAGGATGGCAGGACGGAGGTCATCACCAAGCCTATCGCATCGTCACGGCTAGAGGCTTTTCGCAGGCGAAGACTACTTTAGTCAGGATAGGATGTACTACTTGTCCTGTTTAAAATTTGGCCGTTGTGGGATCCCTTCCCACCAACATTTGGAAAGAGGACCAATGCCACTATAAATACGACTTAGCCACCACCATAGGAGGGGATCGGATCCATTCTCACCCGACCACCTGACCAGCTCTCTTGAGCTCAAGAACACCTCACCTCCCGAGGCCAATTCATCAACTGTACTAGTTCCTCCTAAGCCCTTGAAGGCAATCCACCAAAATGCTAGAGTAGGGTATTACACCGCAAGGTGGCCCGAACCAGGATAAACTGTTGTGTCTCTTTGTCTCGTTGAGCCCAACCTATGCTTAGGAGGATTGCGAGTAGGCAGGCTGGGTAGGTTGAGATCTCCGCATGCACCACAGAGTTCAAACCTTTCAAGGGTTTGCGTAACCCATAATCCGACATTTGGCGCGCAAGGTAGGGGTGAGTCGAATCATCTCTTTCGTCGACCGGTCCGCCGCCACTCCACCAACTCCATGGCCGACGCCTTGAGGGCCCACGTCGAGCACTGGGTTTTCTGGGCCACCTCGATAGCACCCGCCGATGAGGAGGACCTCCACTCTGCTCTGCTCGCAGCCCGTGCTCCGCCTGGGGTAGCCGACCTCGGGGGGCGCAGGCGCAGCCCTCCCCTCTGGCGCCCCACCGCAACTGCGCCGCCACGTGATCTGCAAGCTACGCTACAGCAACAACACCGCACACACGCAGGGAGCAGGCAAACAGGCAGGCCGCGTCATCGTGGCTCGAGAACACTTGATGTGCAGGCTACTGGAAAGCGGCCATGAGGCCTTCCTGGGGCGGGCCGCCGAGCTGCTGGACACGGCGTGTAGGGGCGCGACACCATTCTACACCATGCCCACGTGGCAGGCCGTGGTAGGGGCGCGCGCTCACCTTCGTCACAACCGCGAGCCCCCTCCCATGGCCCCTGAGGAGCCCCTCGGTGTCGGCCAGCCTCACGGTGCAGCCCGCACCTCTCCAACCATGCCACCGTGGGGCGGGGCTGCTCCGAGTAACATCCCCAAGCGCCGTGCTGGGGCACCGGCCCCTGGTTCTCAAGAGCCATGGCCGACCGAAGAGGGCGGGAGCGTGAGGCTGCCGGGCAGCGACTCCGGCGCAGCCAGCCCGGAAGCCTACGTACTTGTCGCGGTGGATCTGAGGCACATGCAGGGAGAAGGCCCCAGCCGATCCCCAATGCCAGGCTGGGTGCAGGATGTACACGAAGCCGAAGCCCTTTATGAGCCACCATCGAGCTCCGCCAACATCTCCAACAGCAACAACCACTGGGTACAGCTAACACCACAGAGGCATGCTTACTTTGACCATGGATCACAGGTGAACCAGGGCGCAGCTACCGCCCAGACTCTCGGGACGGCGGATCCGCTGCAAGAGCGCAAAGGGCATTGGGAGCAGCATGAGGAGAGCCCGGGGGCAGAGCTTTCCCCGTGCTGCTCGGAGCAGAACCCTGCTCGGAGGTAGGTTCCCCTCCGGGGAAGGCGCCAGCGAGCCCTTCCCCCCGGTGGGTGGCCTACGGCCGCCGAGGACGCCGCCAACATCCTCCTTTCCCCTTGGTCTTGTCCTGGTTTCCGGTCTCCCCAATGGTGGTCGGGAGCGGCGCAGGGCGGGGTCCTCATCGGGCGACGTGAAGCAAGACTCCGGCCTATGAAGGTCTCCGCTTGTGACACTCTCACGTAATAATGAGTGGGGCTGTACACGCCCCGAAGTCTCCTGAACGCCGACCTGGGGCCTCACGGGGGCTCCCACCGACGTCCTAGTGGAATCACCATGCTCCGCGCTGGCCTTCGACACTGTCCCCCAATGACTATGCCCAGCATGTGGAAGCACCTAGCTCCACGCTGATGAGAATACTTGAAGACTAGCTAGGCGTCGGACGCGGCCATTTGCTTTCACCTCCTTTTGTACTTGTTCATCGGCTTTTTGGAGTAGACTTGGTTCTCGTGCGTTTATAAAAAATGGGGGGAGTTTTTCTTGTCTTGCGTTGCTCTCTCGTTTTCTGATCTCTCGTTTTTCTGGAGCTTGTGCCTACTGCCCTGCCCCCGAGCGCCTCGAGAGTGGGGGCTGGGTGTGGTGCGCGCCCGTCAGGATTGACCGCTTTCCCCCCTTGGGGGCTGAAGGGTGCGGCCGCCATGCGCGCCCACCTCGCCGCGATTCGGTAGTTGGCTCCTCGCGAGCATTCCAGAACAGGTCAGCAGGCTCCTCGCAAGGGCCAGACCCTCACGAACCCGTAGCTGGCATGCCTCGGGAGGACAATTGTTTCTGCAGCGTCAGGGCTCGCTCAAGACCCGCGAAGCCAAAGATAAGTCATATCCACCATTCTTCCTAAGGTTGCGGACCTGAGGGGTCAGCCCGTGGCATCATTTCAAGACGTTTCACAATTATATACATCACAAGGAGCCCCCTTCTCGAAATGCTCTCATAAGGGAACTTTCAAGTTTGGTCATGGAGGTTAAAGCAAACATGAGTACATGTCTAATTATGTGCGCCCTCTTCATCGCCTTCATCCGCGCTGCTCGTGCTGCCTGAGCCGTGGCGGCTATCCTCCTCATCACCACTGCCCGTGCCACTCGCTCTGGCCATGAGCACGACCGTGTCATCCTTATAAGCTAGCTCCTCCACCAAGTCGTTCACATGGTCATCCACCCACCTGGCGAGCTTGTCCTGGATAGCCGCGGGCACGGGGGCTAGCACAACGTTGAAGTCAAAATGGGAATCGTGGTTCCGGAGGTTGCTGAAGACACGTGAGAGCGCACACCCGAGGAGGCCCCGGCTCCTCTCCTCAACAAGCTGGCGAACCATCGCGGCCTGATCCTTCATGCAGGTCACAACATCGGTGAATAAGTTGAGATGGCTGGCGTAGTCACTCTCGTGCGGGTGAGGAGCGCTCTCGTCACAGATGGCGCCCAAGGCATGGTTAGCCCTGACGCGCAGATCCTGGAGCATAGAGCCGTGCTCGCGTTCCAGCGTCTGGCAACGACTCTTTTCATTCGCATCCCTCTTCAGGAGGGATGCAGTGTCCTTGACTTGTTGCTGGAGGCAGGATATCTAGGCGCGGGCAGAAGTCAAGGCAGATTCAGAAGAGGCCAGAGCTTCTTGGGCGGCATTCTCACGCTGCTCTACGGATATCAGCTTCGCCTTCATGGCGGCGGTCCTTCCCTCAATCTCGGCCTTGAGAAGCTCCAGATCCAGGTGGTGCCTCTCAGCCACATCAGCACGCGCCTTGCCACCCTCTCCTCCAGTTCCAGCTGGACCTGGGCTTCTCGGGCGGTGATGGCATCGTCAGCCGCAGCAACATGCACTACAAAAAAAGACACATCCGTGACATTTTGGGCCGAATGAAATTTTTTTCTATCATACATATGACACTTCTATGACGATAATTGTGACAAAACCCGGTGTCATCATAGATGTGGTGGGCTCCTACTTCTATGACAAAAAATCATGACAGAAAATGGGCTTTTCTTCCTGGGGTGCCAGATACGCAGCTGCATGACATTCTTTGGGTCGGCCATGACAGAAAAAACCATGGTAGAAGCGAGGGGGAGGAAAATTTCGGGGAGTTGTCGGTTACGGTGGGAGGTCGGGGGCCGAGCGATGTGTGTTTCTCTCGTACACGTACGAGCGTGTGTGCGAGGCGTTGGCTCTAACTGAACCCGAGCGAGGCGTTGGGCTCTAAATGAACCCGAGCGATTGCACTGCAGGCTACGCGTTACTGAACCCGAGCGATCGATCGATGGCTGTTAACTGAACCCAATTGAGCGATTCCTTCTCTACTGCTGCTAACAGAAGCCAATCGATTGGATGAACAGTGAGCGTTGCGGGGGGGTGTCGGTGTCAAAACCGGCGGATCTTGTGTAGGGGGTCCCGAACTGTGCGTCTAGGCGGATGGTAACAGGAGACAACGGACACGATGTTTTGACCCAGGTTCGGGCCTCTCGATGGAGGTAAAACCCTACTCCTCCTTGATTGATATTGATGATATGGGTAGTACAAGAGTAGATCTACCACGAGATCAAGGAGGCTAAACCCTAGAAGCTAGCCTATGGTATGATTGTTGTTCATCCTATGGACTAAAACCCTCCGGTTTATATAGACACCGGAGAGGGCTAGGGTTACACAGAGTCGGTTACAATGGTAGGAGATCTACATATCCGTATTGCCAAGCTTGGCTTCCACACCAAGGAAAGTCCCCTCCGGACACGGGACGAAGTCTTCAATCTTGTACCTTCATAGTCTTGGAGTCCGGCCAATGATGATAGTTCGGCTATCCGGACACCCCCTAGTCCAGGACTCCCTCAGTAGCCCCCGAACCAGGCTTCAACGACGATGAGTCCGGCGCGTATATTGTCTTCAGCATTGCAAGGCGGGTTCTCCTCCAAATTCCATGTGCTTGTCGAATAGTGTCCGGCTTCCTTATAAATGTTGCGCTCCTTGGCTTCCACGTCCAATAATGGCCCGCTTCCACGTGTCGTACGAATGCGAAAAGCCAGGGTATTTTTACATTTTACCCCCTAGCTGGGCGAGTAAGCTGCCTATAAGAGAGGCAAGGATCTAGATCCGAAAACACCATCCTCCTTCCGCGAGTACTCATCGAAGCGCTTCTGACAAAAATCCACTCCATCATGGACAGTCGACGCGGCTCCTCCTCTCGCGCTCCCAGCCCTTATCCAGGAGATTGGAGGAGATGTTTAGTCCCGCATAGCGAGCTAGTGACGCTCCAAGCGAAGGGATACCTCCCCCCAGCCTTCATGGTTCTGGTTCGAGCCAGACTGGCCACCTACAAAGGTGGAAAGCAGGCGGAGATCGCCCCCAATCCCTCCAAAGGAGAGCGGGTATGCTTCCTCCCTTAAATAATAAGGGGACTCGGATTTCCTGTACATCCGTTTCTCCGGGGCTCCAGCTTCACCACCTTACTCCTGCCTCCATCTTGCATATTGCGGGCTTTGTAGCCCTTTGCGAGCTGTTCTTGGGCATCGAGGCCCATTTCACGCTGTGGAAGAGATTGTTTTGCCTCGTACCCCGTTCTCACGAGGGGTCGATATATCAAGTGGGCGGAGCCGAAATATGGCGCATCGCTGGGACCGGATACCTTTCCGGAACCCCGAAGAAGGCGTCCGAAGACTGGCCTTCGGAATGGTTTCATATGGAAGACGCCCCACTGCCGGACCCAGTTCGGATCGGCCTCCCGGAGTTCAACAACGCTCTTCTGAAGAAATGCCTGAGTAGGCACCCGCGGAGCCCTCAACGAGAGAATGATAGGAGCGTCCAATATCTGATGGGCCGGATAAGGTTACTGGCTCATTCCGGATTGACCACGATTGGAGTAATGGCCACGTGCATCATGCGAGGGGTGCAGCCGCACCAATATAGGGGCCACCCCATGTGGGACTTCAACGGGGAGAATTACGCCACCCGTCATGGCCGCATGGGGCCGGGATCGGTTGCCGATCTGGTGAAGATCCTGTCTGGCTTGTACAAGGGGGAGAAAGAGGACTTCCTCTGCGTGAGTCCATTGAATGGATTCTCCATGAATAACCCTCGGAGCTGGGTAAGCGGACGTTTATCTACCCGATCTGTATTTCAAATGTTAAGTGTCTTACTTTGTGATTTCGATGCAGGAACTGCGCCGAGACGTGGAAGGCATACACAGCCTGACCCCACAACCCGAGGATCCGGGGCGATCCCTTGATCCGGCCTCCGAAGAGGATCCAGACATAGAGGTGGAGCTGATCGATGGGGTGTTCCATCAACTCAGCATGGACAATGCTTTGGTCGCCATTACGGCCGACTACCACGTTTATCTCCGGCTTCCCAGGTAACTCTGAACAGAGTTCTGACATAATTTCGTCCATGCTTATTTATGACCACCATATACCAATGGTGCCTCACAAGAGGCGCCTTTAAGGCGGGAAGCTGAACCCACGGTGGCTGACCCACAAGGGTCAGTTCGGCCCAGCAGGCGGAAGAGGAGTGCGGCGCGAATCGAGATGTCGCCGCAATGGTATGGCGCACCACCGTATTTAAGGGAAAGATTCCCGGGGGGTATATTAACGCTCATGATTTGTCCAGGAGCAAGAGCGCTCGCCGGACTGTGCCCGGAGAGGTTGCCAATCAAGCCTCCGCCAGCCAGGCTCCAGCGCCTGGTCCGGAGGGGGAGGCGAACACAAGGCGTGAGCCGGATGCTCCTCCAATGGAGGATGCCGCCAAGCTGTCCGCCACCAGGTCCGAGGTGGAGAGCGCCATGAATCACAGGCGCCGCCGGACAGTTCTTCGTGACGCGTGTTTCTCCCCGGAGGCGTTGAATGCCTTTAATGCGGGAGACGCGCACCTCTGTGCCGCTTGAGATGGTTTAACTAGAGCCACGGAGCAGTATGTGAAAGACATACGGGTGAGGAATTTTAATAGTTATATATGCCAGTAGCCCCTGAGACTTAAAATAGTTAGAATAACTGATTTAAGTATCATTTGCTATGCAGGATCTTACGGAGAAGAATACCCACCTGTCCCAGGAGCTTCAAGAGTGCAAGGCCCAACTTGAGGCCGCACTAGCCGCCGCAGGGGGAGCCACAGAGACCCCCTCTGGTAATACGTATTTCAAAAAGATAAGTAGTTTATGAAGTGCGGCGTGTTTATAAGTCTGACAATAATTTTGCAGATGGTGCCGGACTAGATCCGAACAAGCAACATCTACTGCGCCAGTTGAAGGCCGGCGAGAAGGTGCTTATGAGGGTGCAGCAGGAGAGGAACAAACTCCAAGATGCCAACACCCAGCTGGGTGAAGAACTGAAAGATGTTCGGGTCCAGCTATCTGACTCCGTGAAGGAGAGTCGGCGGCTTCGTCGCGGCATTTACAGTAAGTGCTTGAGCAAACTCTTTTGAAAAGAAGAGTTCGGCGAGGAAGTCGATTGACAGAAATGTGTCTGTAGGTGTGCTCACAGGTCGTCCTGCAGAGGAAATGCCCGGTTCAACGGGTGACCTACTTCCCGAGCTGCTGCAACTGCACGAACGTGTTCGGCAGGCGATGAGCGGCATCGTCCAGGCCTTATGGCTGTCCGTGTCCCTACCCGAGGGTGTTGGAGGGCTTGCGGAGTAGCTTCAGGGAGCGCGTCAATGCTTCCATCTGTGGAAGATATCGGCCTGCCGTCAAAGCGCCAGGGAGGCCCGGGCCATGGTGAAGACGCGGTACACGAAGGCTGATCCAGACCACATGGCTGAGGTCGGACCTGTGGGGCCTGATGGGAAGGAGATCCTTGTGAGCTTAATGTACGGCCAAGTAGAGTTGGCCGCGAAATATTCCCAGCGGGACTATAAACTAGACAGCCTGTTAGATGGGATTGAAGAGGAGTACAATCAGTCAATTTGACGATGTAACTTTAAAATGACATGTAAAATTCCTTCTAGCCAGATTGTAGATCGTTTGTCTTTGCGGACCTTTTCGCTTCAACCTCGGGACCCGATAGTCCGGAGTGTGTCCAAATACCCTCACGGTTATGAAAAAACCGGGGCATGCATGGAGACTAGGCGTAGGAGTCATTAATGCTTTATCAGACAAGTGCCCAACTAGTTATGTTATATTGCATGGTTAGTAAGAAACATCTTCCAGGGAGAATAGTTCCGTTAGGGGTTCCTTTCCCTGGGAGGCATGCCCTAAAGTGCATGTCCGGACTGCGAAAAGCGCAAAAAAGCATCTGGGGGCAGGTAAATAAATAAATAAGTAAGAAATCATCTTTCAAGTCACCGAACGAATATTCCCTTAAGAACGCTAGCTTTCGGCTTCACCCAGTCTGAGGTACACATCCGGCTGACCCTGCAGTAACAATCGCAGAGGTGCTCCCTTTACCTCCTAGCCGAACAATCGGGAACGTAGGGGTAAGCACAGGAGCCAGGCAACCCAGCTTGGCCAAAACTTAAGTCAGATCGATGCATATAATGGTGAATAAAAGGTACATGCGGAAGTGTGACACATGTTTGGGCATGAAGCCCGTATAAATAAGTTTCTGTTAAAGAAGCCCCCAGGTATAATGAGTGCGAGTAGCACGTCAAGTGTGTGCGAACAATGCGCAGATCAACCCTCAAAGGCTTTACAAAAAAGGGAGGAAAAGGGAGAGAAACAAAAGACAGCTAAAGTATAAAATGTGGACGGAGGAAGGAGACGAACTCTGAGTCCGGTGGTAGGCGTAGAATCTTCGGAGACGGGCTGCGTTCCATGGGTTCGGCTCGAGTCGGTTATCCGATGCGTATGCTCTGCCGGTTAGGACCCTACTCCTCCTTGATTGATATTGATGATATGGGTAGTACAAGAGTGGATCTACCACGAGATCAAGGAGGCTAAACCCTAGAAGCTAGCCTATGGTATGATTGTTGTTCGTCCTACGGACTAAAACCCTCTGGTTTATATAGACACCGGAGAGGGCCAGGGTTACACAAAGTCGGTTACAATGGTAGGAGATCTACATATCCGTATTGCCAAGCTTGCCTTCCACGCCAAGGAAAGTCCCCTCTGGACACGCGACGAAGTCTTCAATCTTGTACCTTCATAGTCTTGGAGTCCGGCCAATGATGATAGTTTGGCTATCCGAACACCCCCTAATCCAGGACTCCCTCAGGGGGGGTTGGATGAACAGTGAGCGATGGTGTTGCCTCTGGATGAACTGGACCCTGTGGTGTGGTGGAGGGCTGGATGAACAGTAGACGGTGGAGGGTTGCCCGTGGAGGGGTGGTTGAACAGGACCCCGTGGTGTGAAGGGCTGGATGAATAGTAGACGGTGGAGGGGTGGTTGAACAGTAGCCGGTGGAGTAGCGCGCAGTGGAGGCTGGATGAACAGGAACCCGTGGAGGCTGGAGGAGGTCGACGGTAGCCCGTGGAGGCTGGAGGACGTCGACGGTGGAGATGAATAGTATCCTGTGGAGTCCCGTTTTGCGGTACGCCACACCCCTCCCGATGAAGAGGATCCCCGTTTCGACCGTAGCGCTCCAACACAAGTCCGTTTCGTTCGTTTTGCGGTACGCCACACCCCTCCCGATCAACAGGACCCCCATTTCGAACGTAGGAGGTCCGTTTAGTCCGTTTTGCGGTACGCCACACCCCTCCCGACCAATAGGACCCCCGTTTCGACCGTAGGAGGTCCGTTTCCTCCGTTTTGCGTTATGCCACACCCCTCCCGATCAACAGGACCCCGTTCCGAACGTAGGAGGTCTGTTTCCTTCGTTTTGCGGTACGCCAGGCCTTGTTTCCATCGCCTATTCCGTCCAAGCCCTCCCGATGAACACGAGCACACATTCCATTCCGACCCAGCCAGTTGGCTCCCACACGTTCTGTTGCCTCCCAATGAACACGACGCATTCCGTTGCCTCCCCATGAACACGACGTATTCTGTTGCCTCCCCATGAACACGACGCATTCTGTTGCCTCCTCATGAACACGACGACGATGTTGTTTCTCCGTTCTGACCCAGCCATGTACACGAGCCCTGGCCGTACGTATGCGCGAGTAGGCGTTCGACACCCCGCCCGTATGTACACATACGTGGCCGTATTTTCTTTCTTGCACCCTGGCCGCTGTACGTACGTGTACATGCTACGTGTGCTCCTCTACTACGACACGTGCGCGCCTCTACATCCACCAGTATATATATACATACACGTTCGTGATCAGAATGACAATGCTACGTACGCTTGGACCAGGTGGGTCCCGACTGTCAGGCACATCCTTGCTTGTGAAGATGTAGCTGGTGGGTCCCAACAGTCAGGGGGGCGAATCGTTTTGGATTTTTTTCCCGAACGCACTTCCTTGCTTGCGAAGGTATAGCTGCTGGGTCCCAACAGTCAGGGGGGCGAATCATTTTTTTTGCCCGGACGCACTTCCTTGCGTGCAAAGGTGCAGCTGGTGGGTCCCAGCAGTCGGGGGGCGAATCATTTTTTCGGACACACTTCCTTTCATGCGAAGATGTAGTTGGTGGGTCCCAGCAGTCAGGGGGGCGAATCGTTTTTTTTTGAGACGCACTTCCTTCCATGAGAAGATGTAGCTGGTGGGTCCCGGCAGTCAGGGGGCGAATCATTTTTTTCGCGAAATACCGTGGCCCGTCCGGTGGGTCCCCACTGTTAGGTGGAGGAATAATTATTTTGCGCGTAATAAGGAGGCACTTCCATGCGGCTGCCTTGGACCCAGCTGTCAGCCTCTCCACCTACAGTCCACGTCCGATGGAAGTCGTTCCTTGACCACAATGACCATGCCGCACCGAGAGCACCACGGCGGTGGATGACGGCGAGGCCTAGGAAGGGGACGTCGCGGAGCCGGGGAAGACGCGGCAGTGGATGCACACGTGAAGAGTAGTACGAGGGTTCACTGGTTCGGCTGTACTACCATCACCGTAGAACTACAGGTGGTGTGGGTGAGTGGAGGGATGGCCTGGCCAGCAGTGGGAGTAGTAGGGGGCGGTGAGGCCTCCACGGCAGCACAGCCGGCCACGGGAGGCAGGAGCAGGCGGCACGACCGGCCGCTTCGGGTGGCTGGAGACCAGAGGTTGAAGAAGCACGACGGCCGTTGGATGGACATCGTACGGTCACTGTAGCTAGAATCATTTATATTGACTAAGTTGACAAAGCCCTTGGTACGTCAACTTAGTAGGCCCATAGGTCAGCTTCCGAAATGGTGCGCCCCAGATGTCCGGGGGAGGAATCATTTTTTGGGCGGTGAAGCTAGAATATCCGATATTAAAGAATAAGCACGGCATCCATTGGATGGACATCCAACGGCCACTGCTGCTAGAACCGTGTGTTGACTATAAGTTGACAAAGCCTTGCATACGCGTCAACTCTGTTTTTTTAGGGGACGCGTCAACTTAGTAGGGCCAGAAGTGTGTGGCAGAGAACTTATAGCCCATTTGAGATTTCTAAGAATGTGTGGCCCATTTTTTAATTCTAATGGAATTTACTACATCCCATTTACAGTTTGTTAAAAGTACAACCCATTTCAACCAACCGTTCAAAACAGGATTCAATAAAATTTCCCACATTTTGATGGGATCCGAATATTTTTATCATGAAATTTCTAGTCAGATTAAATACAATTTCAGTATAAATTTATATTACGTAAAAATCCAACAAAACATTGCACTCGCAATAATTAATGAAATTAAAATTTTCAATGTCCAAAAATAATAATTTATAAAGTAATCACGTGTTTGGTGCATTTTTTTATAGTTACTACCCAGTTTTTATAATTACATCCCATTTATTATTTCTTAAAGCCCATTTTCTTGTTAAGCCTAATGCATCCCTCCTAGGAAAGATTTGCAGCCCAGCAGGGCAGAGAATAACAACTTGACCTTGCCTGGGTATTCCTAAAAAAATATAGCTGGTCTAGCCATTTTCAGCTTGAAAAAAATTAATATCTGGGCTGGATATCTGGCCTAGGCTAGACGGGCCACAGCCTGCCCATTTAATACCTGCAGTGATGTTTTCATTGTTGTTAAGAGGAGAAAAATTAATATCTGGGCTAAACATCAAAAAACTCTGCAGTGCTCACACCTCAAAAACACAAATACTGCTCGAGCTGCTTGGTCCCAGCTGTCGGCCGCTTCTTGTGCAATTCTCTTGTTTATTGACTACTCCCTCCTTTCCGGTTTATAATGCTCAATTCAAAAATCTCACCAATCAAGGTAGATGGCGAGTGGTGGAATACTTTTTGTACTTTTGCAAAAGCACCTAACTAATGCTCTTGCTATCCTCAAAAAATTATGTTTATCAATGCATTAATTGCAATGCATGCATGCATAAAGTACATGCATTGGTCAATTTTCTCTTAGTACATGCATGCAATGATTTAATGCACCTCGGAATCTGAACATGTGATGGAAAACAACCAAATTGAGCCTTATAAAATGGAAAAACTAAAATTTTGAGATAAGCCCTATAAACCGGGAAGGAGGGAGTACATAGGTTGACAATGGTGTGGGACCGTGATGTCAGGAAACCAGGAGGAAGCAAAATAAATTATAGTTATATATATATATATATATATATATATATATATAATCATAATAAGGAGGCACTTGCGTACGTGAGGCTATCGACCTGGTGGGCCCCCATTGTCATCCTCTCCAAGTAAAGTCATCTACTCACTACTAGGAAAAGGATTGCTAGTGGCGCACCAATTTTGCCTACTAATGGCGCTCTACTGGTGCGCCACTAGCACCACACCATTAGAATTAAATACTAATGGCGCACCCCTGGTGCGCCATTAGTATCTGGTATACTAATGGCGCACCACAGAGTGCGCCATTAGTATAGCCCAACGTGCGCCACTAGAATGCCTCCCAGGGGGGCATATTTACCCATGTGCTTTGGCATACTAATGGCGCACTAGGGGGTGATGCACCATTAGTGTCCTTTCTGCAGTGCACCATTAGTGTGCTGAGTGGTGTGCCACTAGTATGTATATTAAGGTTTTTTTTCTTTTCTGATATTTGCACAGGTTACAAAATATATTATTGGACAGAATATAGACAGCACCACACAGCAACAGCAGATTCATCGAATACAATAGAAGATTAGTCTCCAAATACAATTCATCATATTAGTCTCCGAATTCAAAAGACCGAACAAAGATAGAACATTACAAGTCTCGAGACCGCGAGAAGTGAGTTTGTCTTCACATTACAAGTCGATATTGATCATCTAAACTACTATCACATAGAAGAGAGCTGCGGTCATCATGATGAGCATCATCATGATGAAACTGGTCTACATCCGGTTCCTCCAACGCTCCCTCCTCTCTCCCGCTAGATAGCGCACGTATCTAGATTCCGCCTCCGCCCTAGTGGTGTACCCTTTGTAACTGTTACCGCTGAAACGGTGAACCTATCTCCGACACTCCTCCTAGTCGTCGTAGACTCCGGGAACCTTACCCTTGTTCACGACATACGACGGCATCTCTATGCACTAGCCAAACAAAACGTTAGTTGCAATTCACAAACAATACATAAGCAATATATAAGTATGCAACAAAAGGATCAGAAGAGAAAAGCAAGACATTAATAGCACGATTCATGGTCCTACTAATAAATAGCATCGATTACATCTAAGTTGAATGACTGTCCAAACCAAAGAGACATACAAGTTCATTAAAGTTTAATTACAACATGAGCTAATCGATGTTTCAGAACTACACATAGCATCACTACTTTCGACTCGACTCAGGGACCGGAGCGTGGATGAAGCCGCCATCTCTCGTGATGGTCATGAAGTCGCGGGCATTGTCAGCCTGCATTTGTAGTGTTGTGTCTATATCACTGTTGGACGGTTGATATCTGAGGTAGAACTACCCGAGGTACGAAGGACATCTTGATGGATGATTTTTGCAAACTCCGACTGGATGCGGAAGAATTTTTGTCTGATGTCCACATCCTAGATTGCCGACAAGCGTGTGGCCCAAATTTTGAGATTATCTGGTAGCAGAAGGTGATTATGGTCCCGTACGATCGCCCGCATGTGATGGAGGGCGTAGTAGGCATCCTTCTAACCGTTAAGCGGCTGCTTGATGCAGGGGAACGTCGTATTGTGGGTGAACACATGCTTGCCATACCTATGAACTGGCATCTTAAAGGTGCCTCTAGATGTGGCATAGCTGGGGAGAGCATCATCAAGAAATTTCTTGATATTTGTGTAGTCTATCTTGGACTCACGGTCCGGGTCGAAATACGTGGCCATGGAATATTTCGGGCTTAAGATGATGAGTGTGCAATGTGTGTCACTGCACACGAAATGTTACGTGGCGGTGAGGGAATGACTTACTCGGGAAAGTAAGGCACAAGGAAGTTATCCTTCTCTGGGTTCGGTAGAATGACGCCTTCGAGGTGTGAACTCGCGACTTGCCGGTCCCCAGCACTTCCCAAATGATCTTGGCAAGCATGTAGAAGGGGTCGACTATCCCGATGCCCGAGGTCTTGTCTCTAATGATCCACATCTCCATACTCAACGAAAACAGCCAAATGAAGGTGTCGTGCAGCGGATGAAGGTTAAACATAGCGAAGATGTCATCAAACCACAGGACGATCGTACCCCCGATGGCGCTATCCACAAAGCCCTTGCCCTCTGGCACCTTGGCCACGAAAACCGGGTATGCCACATCATTCTGGGAGCGACGCCGCTTCTCCAAGGAAAGAACACTGTCATGCAGACTCCGCATAGCACCGGTTGCAGCATTGAGCATATTTGTCGGTAGCATCGCCCTACCCACCACATGCACCCTCCTCGAGATATCCTTAGGTGAAGGTGGCCCATCCTGAGCACGGATCATACTCGGTGCCGGCTGGCTCGCACCGACACCCTTGTTAGTCTTTCCTTTCTATCCCTTCTTCTTGATCTATTGTAATGGGATCGAGTTTTGCTCACAGACCGCCTTCTTGAGTGTGTTGGGCTGATAATATTTCGCACCTCAGCTATCTGAGGCTTGGTGAAGGAGGCAGCTAGAGGCGTCTCTTGAGAACTGAACGCCAGACTATGCCTGTTGAAATTGGGTTTCTCGGCGGTACCAGCTAGATCGTGGTCATCTTTTTCAGGGTTGGGTTCTTGAGAAGGAGGCCGGCAGAATTCGTCACCGTACCCATGTTCGGCAAAGTACTTATCGATGTTGGTAAATGTACCGTCGTCGTTGTCGTCGTCATTCGGATCCTGTGCCATATGCATTTCTGGATCCTGTGCCATAGGGATGTCCGGCATGTCCGGTAGTGTTGCGACGGTCTTGCCATGGCTTGGCGCCGGCACGACTGGCGGTCTTGTCTGTGGGGTGGTGTCCCCCGCCCCGAAACGAATCTGGCTCTTCGGCCAAAGCAGGGGCCAGCTTATGCAGGCGCTGAGGGTCATCACATCATCTTCATCGGCCCCAACGGGTCGAATCGGAGGTAACAACTCATCGCAGCCTGGCAGCACTGAACCAATTCAACCCTATATACGGTGGGTTGCATCGGATTACCGTGGAACATGGGGTTGCCCGGTTGAATGATTCTGCCCTTGGCGACATCGACCAACTCGCCGCCCACGAAGTGCAGGAGAGTGCACGGAACGTCGGCGGCGCCCTGCGAAAACATGTAGGGCGTCAGGGATGCCCGGTCAAAGGCAAGGAGATGAAGTCATCGACCGAGAGGCTTAGTTACCGTGATGCCGTCGAGCTCGGCTAATGTCGAGGCACCGCCAACCGCGGGCGTGCAACTGACGGAGGGGCCGCTTGCTGGCGAGGTGCCGGCCGGCGTACACTCGGGTGCATTAAGCTCCAATGCCCGTGCTGGCGCCGGAGACATGAATACCTCCTCCGCCGGAGACACCAATGGTGCCGCCTGCGCGTTTTGCGAGTTGCTGGCCGTGAAGCTGGGAACCGGGGGCAGCCCCTGTTGGCCGCCTGCAATCCACGTCGTCAGCCCCTGAATCAAGGTAGGCACCATGGCGGTGAGCGTCCTTCCCAGTTGTTGTCGCACTTGCTCTTGGACAATCTCTGGAATCCGCGCCACTTGTGCATTGAGTTCTTGAACCTCGCGCGACTGGCTTTCCAAGCTGGTCTTTTTCTCCTTTTGCCCACCAGCGGTATAGTATGACGACCATTTTGTGGACAAGCCTTTGCTGGCCACACGACCAGCTGATGACGGCTTACTGAGCTTATCCTTGTTTTTCATTATGTTCAACGCCCTATTTAAAGGGGTGTCGAAAGGGGAGCTCTTAGACGACCCCGCGCTACTTCTTTCAGTGTCCTGCGGAAGGAACATGAACCATTTATAAATATTGGGGAATTATTTATAATGCAACCATATGGAGCTAATTACGCGGGGGGTGTATTCCTTACCAGAACAAGCTCAAGTGCCTTGGTCTTCAGATCCGTGGTAAGCTCCTTTGTTACCGGGTCCTCCTTGTACTGGGCCCTGACAAAGTTCCTGGTCTGCTTGTCATGCTATTTCTCAAAGCGGGGTCGTAGGCCTTGCTCGGCAAGCTCCGCGTCCTCCTTGTCCCATATAGGCTCCGCCACTCTGTAACCGCCAGGACCGAGTTGGTGGACCCCTAAGTTCAACTGCCGCCTTTCTTTCCCCCACTAACTTGATTCGGAGGTTGCGCTGCTCTCGCACTTGATCTTGAACTCCTTGTAGTCATCTTCGCTGATCGAAGGATTTTTCGCCTTGATCTTCTCATAACTATCACCTTTTCAATCATTCCCTTCATCGTGCTTCTCCAAGTAGACAGGGCCGTGCTCATCCTCGTGAGGGCGGCACTGTTCACTTTATTCCCTGAGAGGCGTGTGTTTGCAAAGTCAGCGGGGAACTTGTATCGTTTGTGCAGCTTCGTGAAGAGGAGGCTGTGCAAATTCCCTCGGTCCTTATGCCTTAGGTTCTCGGTGTTGGTCGAGACGGTGCTCCGGAGAATGCACCCAAGATGAACCGAGTACCCCTTGACTAATTCTTTGGGCACTGTTGGATGCCCGTCGGAGTTCACTTCAGTAAATTCCTCCTTGACGGTGCCGACCATGTTCGGGCGCCGGTCCTTCCGTTGCCTCTTCGATTGGCTGCCATCTGTGCGTGCGCTGCCATCATCAGTGGTGGCATCCTCGGCAGCACCATCATTGGTGTCATCCCCAACGCCACTAGGGGTTGTGTAGTCAGGATCGGTGTCTTTTGCGGCGTCCTCATAGCGGTGAGGTTCTTCCTCCATCTCCTGGGACAGCTCCCAGAATTGGTTGCCGCCGAACCACCGGCCTCATTATTGTAGGCCATGTTTCTCTCTAAATAGGAAAAAAGTTTGGTCAAAAAGTTGGTTATTGTCAAGGAACAAGATCATGGTCTCATCATTTAAGGTTTGTCAACACCGAGCCATCCTCAAAGCTAAGCTTTTATCATTTAGGGTTTGTCGACGCCGAGGCACCCTAAAAGCCTAAGCTTTCATCATTTAGGTTCTTATCGACACCGAGGCACCCTAAAAGCCAAGGTTTTATCATTTAGGGTTTGTCGACATTGAGGCACCCTAAATGCTAAGTTAATTTTTCATCATTTAGGGTTCGATGCCGAGGCACCCTAGGTTGACTGATATATATGGGTATCTTCTAATAATATACCCTATCAAGAAAAGGGATGGACAATTCTAAGTTGGGCCTAATCACTTGGCTCTATTGCCACCAATGGTTCAATGTAGCAAGAATAAAGGGGCAGTTGATCCTACTTAATTAAGTACTACGATACCCCGGCCCATGCATTAGTCGCAAGTACCCCATATGTCCTATTTTTAGCAAAGTCATGCTAAAATTCACGGGAAATTTCAGCATGACCTTTGCTGAAACTAGGACATATGGAGTACCCGAATTTGCCAGAACGGAAGTTAATCGACATTCCAGCAAACTCAAGGGCCTCTCGGGGTACCTGCAAAATCATTATCCCCGCGTAATGAAGTTGCCAATGGGTCATTTCAGAAGATCACAAGTAGGGTCATCACAAGTACAACATCATCACAAGTACAACAGCAGTAGCAGTGAATACTGGCATAACAGCAGCAGTAGTAGGTTTATTCTTCTTCTTCATAAACACTAATTGTCTAATTGAGCAATACAGCGACAGTGTGAACAAATAAAAACACAAACTACACCTACATATTTGGGTACCTCTATGGTAGTAATTCAGTTTCAAGGGTTTTATAAGTATTGCTTGTCAAATTCTAGTTAACTCCTTACAATAATTTGGAATTTGACCACAAGGAGTTATCAGCAAGAATGATCCAATAAAACATTTTTTTAGATGACCCATAAGACAAACTGAAAAATAGTTGTTGTTGCTGAACTAATCTAACCACTATAACGTGTTCATCATTCAGCCATAGTTGTTGTTGCTGCTACAATTTCAGCAAGCAACATGCCTAAATCCAGTGCTTGTTTGACTTTACTGAATTACCAACACATTTATATTATTCAAGTCACACAACACATGCCTGAGGAGGAAGATTGAATTTTCTACAGAAGCATCATCAGGTACACTTCAACTTATGCTAGCAGCAACAAATGGTCAATATTCATTCTTATTTATGGTCAATATTTATAACCTATCAACAAATGGCAAGAATATTGAGTAATCTACTGCAGTTTGATCTACTACAAATAATCTGTTGCAATTTGATCTATTACATAAACATGGTTGACCTTCATTTTGCATAAACATGGTTGAGTATTATAGAGCAATTGATAGCAAATTGACCTAGTTGGAATTCATACATCAACAGTAACAGTTAATTGAACTTCTTTTGCATGCATTTATCACTACAGAAAACTTTCAGTAACAAGTGAGAAGCATCTGCATTTTCTTAGTGAACTTTTGAGTGCATTTATCACTTGTTGGAGTATACTACAGCTTCTGCAAATCACAAACTCCTTTAGTTTACATCTCAGTTTTAGCAAACACTACAGTTTCAGTGAAGGAGTCATAACTGAATAACAGGCACTATAGTTTCTCTACAGTATTGGAACACTGAACATTTTCAGTTAACTGTAGCAAGAAAAACTTCCAAAAACTAGCAGATCTCCAAGAATGCCAAGAGTATTACTCAATGAATTTGATGGCTTCAAACTAAATTTTCACTATAATATGTTCATCATTTAGTAGCAGTGTACAACCTTTGTCCTGGATTATTTCTCTACCTTCGTATCCACTAACTAAATTTCCTCTACAGCTTGACAACCAGTGTAAACTACTGTACTGAGAACAGTAAATTCAAACTCACAGCAACAAATTGAATAGTGAGTAAGCCTGAAGATTCTTCTCTTGCAAAACCCCAACCCGAGATACTAATTCTCCAACCCGCAACCCTACAACACATCAAAAGGAAATCAAGAGGGGGAAGAGGGGGAAGTGGCTCGGGTGCTCACTAGGGAGGTCGAGGGCGACTCGGGGTAGCCGGAGCTAGTCGAGGCGGCACGAATTCAGCGTCGAGCGGTGGCGATGGTGGCCGAGGCATAGGAAATCGGCGGGCGTCGAAGGGATGGCTCGAGGGCGTCCGAGCTTGTCCGGGTCCTTATAGTCGAACAGGAAGACGACGGCGGTTCTCCTGGGCAGGCCACATGGTGTTGGACGACGAGCACGAGGTTGACGCAGGTGGGGCTGCGGGGGGAGGGGCGCTTGGGCGGGAGGACGTCGAGGGCGCGGGCACGGGCGGAGGGGGACGGCGAGGGAGGCGGCGCTCAGCTCGGGGAGTGGGCGTTGGGGGCGGTGGTGGTCGGGTGCGGCGGGGGCAGTGAGCACGGCCGGGGATGGCTAGCACGGGGTCGGTGGTGGTCGGTGGTGGTTGGGCGCGGGTGAGATGAGCCAGGGGAGGGATTAGAGAGAAATGTGAGAGATTGGGGATTTTAGTGTGGGGGAGGCTTAGCAATGGCGCACCACCTAGCGGTGCGGCATTAGTATGTTTTTTTAGATAGCAATGGCGCACCCCCGAGCGATGCGGCATTAGTAATCTTTTTTTAGATAGCAATGGCACACCAGCCAGAGGTGCGCCATAAGTAATTTTATTATTATTATTATTTTTTGTTGCATCTAATAATTTTTTAGAAAATGAATATGAATATGAAATAGTAATAATTTTTTATAAAAACAGTAATAATTTTTAAAAAATATCATCAAATTTTTTATTTGAAAATATTTATGAATATGAGAAAATATCATCAAATTTATTATTTGAAAATATCATCAAATTTTTTATTTGAAAATATAATCAAATTTGTTTTTTTGGATTTTTAGTTGCATTCATTTCTGACGGTGGAGCAGGGGAGGGTGCGGGGGGTCGGCGGCGGCGGTGGAGCGGTGGAGGGTGTGGGGAGTCGTCGGCGGCGGTGAAGCGGGGGAGGGTGCGGGGGGCCGGCGGCGGCGGTGGAGCGGGGAAGGGTGCGGTTGGTCGTCGGCGGCGGTGGAGCGGGGGGTGCTCGGCGGCGAGGTGGATCTGGCGAGGTGGGATAGCGATCGAGATGGAGGTGGATCGAGATCGAGTGTCCTCATGAATATTCAATATTTTTTTCATATTCAATTTGAAAAAATATCATCAAATTTGAAAAAATATTCATGAATTCAAAAAGTGCCCATGAAATTTAAAAATATTCATGAGTTCAAAAAGTGCCCATGAAATACAATCGAGAAATGAAGGCTACAATTTAAATACAATCGATCTTAGCTAGCTATCTGTTCACAATCTTCTTGCCCTTATTTTTCGTAAATGGAGTTCTTCTCTTGAACAGACGTCCTTTAGGTAGGGTGGTCCTACTTCTTCTTGTGGTGTATGCTGATACTTCATCCTTGTTGTCATGTTCCATCTTCGGGTCGCCGTACTTGTCGAAGTCTTGCTCATTGGCGAGTTCATTCATTTCGATGATCTTCCTTTTGCCTCTCCTCACGACAATACGACTGGGCTTTGACGGGTCGGTAATGAAGAAGCATTGGTCCACTTGGGAAGCTAGTACCCATGGCTCATTTTTCGCGGTTACATTTACGCCCGCGGTCTTGGATTTGGCTTCGGGTATAACCATGGTGGTGAAATACCGGTCTTCTTTTATGACACTCTTGGCCCATCTAACACGGAACATCAGGACCTTCTCTCCAGCGTAGCTCAGCTCCCAGATCTCCTCGATCCTTCTGTAGTATCTGTCCTTGTCGTTACCGGTGTAGGAGTCCATCATTACCCCAGAGTTTTGATAACCATCGCTCTTCATGTCCTTTCCCTCGGTGTAGAATGTGTAGCCATTGATATCGTATGCCTCATAGGTCATCAGGTTGTGCTCGGCGCCCTGTGATAAGGCGAATATGAGTTGTTCTTCCGCGGAAGACTCCTCATGTCAAGGGTACGACAGAAGCTTCTGCTTGAACCAACGCGTGAAACATGAGTTGTGCTCTTTGATTATATCTCCGTCCGTCCTCTGTTGGCCTCGGTCATTGTACGTTTTCTCAATAAAGGTTTTGTGCTCTACCACCCAAGGATCGACCACATCTATGTGTTGTAGCGTGACTAGGTTTGCTCTTTCAAAGTCGGCGAGTCGACCCTCGAAGTCGACATACATTTCGCGGCGACCCTCACGGTGACCCCATCCAGCGAGCCTGCGGAGGTGCCTGTTGACGGGTAGACCAACGGGGTTCTCGATGCCTAGATAATTCGTGCAGTAGGAGATGCACTCTTCGGTCAGAAAGCCCCTGACTATGCTTCCCTAAGGACGTGACATGTTGCGAATGTATCCTTTAATGACACCATTCATCCTTTTGAACGGCATCATGATGTGCAGGAACGTCGGCCTGAGTTGGATGATATCCTCCACGATATGGACCAGCAGATGCACCATAATGTCGAAGAATGCAGGCGGAAAGTACATCTCAAGCTCGCATAGTATCACCACGATCTCTTCCTGTAGCCTTCTGAGTTACCTCACGCCAACCGACTTTCGAGAGATGACGTCGAAAAAGTTGCATAGGCCAAATAGCGTTTCACGGACGTACGCGTCCATGATCCCAGGGATTGCAACTGGAAGTATCTACGTCATCAGCACGTGACAGTCGTGAGACTTCATCCCGCTAAACTTCTGCTTCGCTGAGTCTAGGTACTTCTTATCTTCCCCGCGTAACCGTAAGGAAGTTTTACTCCTACGAGGCAGGTGAAAAACTGATCGATCTCCTCCTGACTTAGAGTGAAGCACGTGGGAGGGAAGTCATTTCCGGTCTTCTTGGCCTTTTTGCCTTTGCGACGACTTTCCGTGTCCTGCTTTGCCTCATCATCATCATGATTAGCGTGAAGCTCCTCCCTAATGCCCATTGATTTCAAACCTGCCCTTGCTTTCGGCCCATCTTTGGTCCTCTCTGGCATGTTGAGCAGGGTACCAAGAAGACTCTCGCACACGTTCTTCGTGATATGCATGACATCAAGGCTGTGAGGCACACGGTGGATCTTCCAGTACGGCAAGTCCCAGAAAACAGACCTCGTTTTCCATACCTTCAGCAGCGGCTCTGGCGCCTTTCGCTTCTTTCCCGGCTCTGGCACATATTGCTTCTTTCCCAGCAGTGGGCAATCTTTCCAATTTTTCAACAACTCGTCTATTTCCTCGCCGCTCCTCGTACGCGGGCGTCTCGGGGTTCGGTTTCACCATCGAACAGATCCTTGCGTTTCCTCCATGGGTCATCATCGCGAAGCCACCTTCGATGTCCCATGAACATGGTTTTCGAAGACCCGGGATCTCTATCTAGCTGGCGATACGTTCTATCATCCATGCACCTGACGCATCCAGAAAATTCGTGGACCACCTACCCCGCAATATATCCGTAACCAAGATAGTCATGCACCGTCCTGAGCAGTGCGGCTCTCATAGGGAAATATTCTTTCTCTGTGGTGTCCCACGTATTGGCTGGCGTTTTCCACAGCGTGTCTAGCTCCTCTTTCAGCAGCCCCAGATACAGATTGATGTCGTTCCCTGGTTGTTTCAGCCCTTCAATTAGCATACTCATGTGAATGTACTTACTCTTCATGCACAACCAGGGGAAGGTTGTACATCCGCACAAACACAAGCTAGGTGCTATGTGTGCTTCTCTGGCTGCCAAATGGATTGACTCCATCGGTGCTCGCACCCCGCACGATGTTCCTTGGATCCTTCCCAAATTCTGGGTGTTTGAAGTTCAACGCTTGTCACTGGCTCCCATCCTTAGGGTGACTCAGCATCTTATCTTTTTTATTTATCTCCGGATAATTTGCATCATATTCTTGCTTCTTCTCCTCCCTATCCGTGTGCCAACGCAAGAGCTTTGCTACCTTAGGGTCCGCGAAATACAGCTGCAGACGAGGAGTGGTCGGAAAGTACCACACCACTTTTCGAGGAGCTTTCTTCCTCTTCTTGTATCGAGTGACACCGCACACCGGACATATGGTAGACTCCACGTGCTCGTCCCGATAAATGATGCAATTGTTCATGCACACATGGTATTTCACATGCGGTAAATCCAGAGGACACACGAAACTTGTCCGGCACTTGTTCCCCTTGGGAAGACGTTTGTGCCAGAATGACATGTTCTCGTCGAAGCATCCGTCGGTCATTTTGTGTTTTACCTTCATCTCCAGAGCCATGAGCGTTACTTTCAGGCGGGTATCCTCGGGCCTGCATCCTTCATACAATGGAGTAACTGCGTCTATCTCCAGTTGATCCAGCTTGGCTTTCTCTCGGACGGCAGCTTTTGCATTATCCGTCTGCTTGAGAAGTAGCTCTTGAATATGAGGGTCCTGCACCCTGCCCATCGATGGTCCATCGTCGTCTGCTCCGGCATCTTCATCTTCATGATCATGCCCTTCGTCTGCTCCGGCATCTTCCTCATCATCATGTCCTTCATCTTCTACATGATGACTGTGTACAACATCACCGTCGTGATCATGTCCTGGAGATTCTTTGTCTTCTCGCCCGCCCGAGCCGCGATGGTTGTCTTGCTGCCCTTCCTCATTTCTTGCCCGGCCCCCATGGACGACTTCATAGTCATCTTCATCACCTTGCCACTGATAGCAATCCATGAAACCACGCAAGAGCAGGTGGTCCCGCACCTGCCCGGAATCCGGGTCCGCAATAAGACTCTTCAGCTTGCATCTTCGACACGGACATCTTATCTCCGTCTCGTTCTTTTGAAGCATCTCGGCCTTCGCGGAGCTCAAAAACCTATTCACGATGCCTTAAGTCATCGTGCGGACCATGTTCTCCTGTGGGGTAGAGAAAAACGATATTTTAGAACCAAGAAAAAATTTGGCATGACTTTCCCTAAAAATAGGACCAAAAAGAATGCATAGTGCCAAAATTCTCGCCGAAACGGTAATGAATCAACATTCCGGCAAATTATTGGCAACTATCACATTTCAAATACTGGTACCTGCAAACACAAACATATATGCAACACCACAATCATATGCAACACCATAAACATACATAGATCTCGCTAGGCCATAAAAAGTGCATGTGAACGTTGTTGGAGGGAGAAAAAAATTAGATCTACAACATAAAGATAGCTTCCCCCTTACTTACCTATCAAAAAAAGGTAATTTAACCACTTAATTTTGATGAATCTATGGTGCAAATGAGGTGAGGAGGAAGAGGCTGCCGAGGCAAGCTTGGAGGAGGAGGTGGAGAGAATGAAGTGGGGAAAGTGAGTGGGTAGGTGTGGCAGTCTAAAATATCTAGCTGGTCCCAGGTTACTAATGGCGCACCACACACATGCGCCATTAGTAACCCTGGTTACTAATGGCGCACCAGCTGGTGGTGCGCCATTAGTAGTTTTGCAAAT